>NW_022885219.1:0-14597 GCF_011952205.1 Bombus bifarius
TGAGGGGTAAAGGATACCGATCCGCGACCGTATATTTATTTAGTTCTCGAAAATCTGCCTATCATCTATCTGAACCATTGTTCGTCTTCACGAGTAACACGGGATATAGAAGGGAAAATAAAGGAAAGGAAGGTGGGGATAAGTAGAAGCTTGGGGCCAAGTTTAATTCACTGAAACCGAGCTGCTTGTATTATCACAAAACAAAATTGCCAGTACGTCATTTCCGTACTCTCGTCCTCGCGAAAATGGTTTTGCTCGTTAAGAAAAAACGAAGAGACAGGGGAAGAGAAGAGAGGAAAAAGCAAACGGAGAGCGCTTTTAAAAAGCTGGCGAACCGCGTGTTACCACAACGAGATACGCGGTGCTATTTGTCGCTTTAAATTGTGTCGCAACTCGTTTTTGAGATCTTTGCCAGGGACGCGTTAAAACACGCTGCAAATATATTTCTGGCTTTTCTGGGGTTTAACTGAAATATGACAAATAACGTTGTAAAACATATGTACTTATGACTTACAGAGTAATTGAGTGTACAAAATATATAGTATACAAAATAGCCAGCGATTTAGGGCTTTAAAAGATCAAAAGAAAAGAAAAGAAAAGAAAAGAAAAGAAGAAAGATAATATGTTGTGGCAGTCTAAGTCGATCTAAGAAAATAGATAAAGGGAGGGAGGGGCAAAGCTAGTTAATCTGGAAAGAATCCAAGCGTCAATTTCAAGCATTTACAGAGAATCACTATTGAAAGTTCAAAGGCCGACTAGTGAGCTTCATCCTATCTCATTTTTTAATCAGGCGATGGATCGACGAATCGTATTGATTTCGAGGATTATTATAGTTCTGTGGGAATTTTAAAGCGTGGTTTGTCTAATCTTGTCTCGTTAGCTACAGACTCTTTGGCGAGCAGCCTGAAACTTGATCCAGTTTCGAGAAAATGAAAAATTCGTTTTTCCTCTTTGCTTCCCTGTTCCTTCTTTCCTCCTTTTTCCCTTTTTACATCGCGTTAAGACCCGTTAAATAATATTGACTGCCGTGGACGCTGGCTGAGAAGTGCACTTTATAACTAGCTTTAAAATCACTGACGTCGATGAGGACAAAGGTAAGTTAGAGGGTCATTTATCTGAGCTGGTATTATTCCGCTGTACAAACTATTTCCGGCCAGTACCTTTTATGTACTTTCGCTTCCGCTAACAAGCAACGCGCCATGTCCATCACTGTTCTATTATACCTTTCCGCTGTCCCGTTTAATTCATGTACGTATGTTGGGCAATTATTTATTCTTATACCTTTATCCCTAGCAAATTTATAAATTCGATTATTTAAATATTTTTTACCATTATCGCATCTTAATATTTTTAACCTCTTGCCCGTTAAATTTTCGGCTTCATTTACGAACTGTACGAAAGAATCAAAGACCTCATCTTTTGATTTTATACAATAGATCCTAGCTATTTTACTATAATCATCGATAAATGAAATGAAATATTTTTCTCCATTGAATCCGGTAGTCTTAAAGGGACCACATACGTCCGTATGAATAATTTCCATTATTTCCTTAGCCTTAGTTCGATTATTTTTGAAAGGTAAGTTATGCATTTTGCTTTCTATACACACCCTACATTTCAAAAGTTCCTTTTCAAATTCATTCGGTATGCCAGTCACTAGTTGCTCTTTACCCAAAATCTCTAAATATTTAAAATTTACGTGTCCTAGCATCCTATGCCATCTTTCCTTTTTACTCATACCACTACGTTCGGCGCTGTTTACTAAGTGCTTCTTCCCTTTCAATATACTTTTTATTCTATATGTCCCATTCTCTTTGAACGCTACAGCTGTAAGTATATTATCCTCATCTATTACTTTCGCAATATTTCCTTTGGAAATAACCGTATTCTTATTGTCTGTTAGTTTACCTAAACTAATCAAATTTGCGGACATTTCTTTCGCGTAAAATACTTTCCTCATATTTATTTTATTTTGTTTTCCGAATGCTTCAAAATGACTTATAACATTCCCAACTTTTGTCGCTTTTATCGGTCTATTATCGCCTAAATATATAATATATTTACCGGTTCTTTTAGGTCGATAGATTTATCGAAATAATTTATATTATTAATTATGTGATCGGTACAACCGCTATCTAATAGCCACACTATTTCGTTCTTACTTATTTCATTCGTCTCACTGCTGTTTGCTGCGTGCGCCGTTGCTGTCCATATGCCTGCTCTTGAGTTTCCATGCTCGCCCGTGCCGGTTCTTGATTGACGATGAAAGTTTCCACGTCCTCTGCTCGTATTGCCTTTGTTCTCTCTTCCTCTGTTTCGACCACGTGTTGGCCCATGCCAATAGCCGTTACTGCTTCCCGCTTGGACGCCATTTTTACACTCTCTCGCAAAGTGTCCTAATCTTCCACATCTGAAGCATCCTTCCTTTTTTGCAGAAAAGGCGTTGGTTTGCCTTTCTCCTCCATTGGATTTATTTTTCTTCTCTGCTATTTCTATTTTATTTTTCACATACGCTACCGTTTGATTCTCTTCTTTCAATGTGTCTTTATGTCCGCTATGTAGCTGTATTCTTCGGCTAACGTATTCAGCATGTAATTCAGCTTTTCCCTCTCACTTACTTGTGCGCCTGCACTTTTTAATTCATTTATTAATTTTTCGAAATCGTTAAAGAATGATGCTGAATCACTGTAGTTCTCCAGTCTTATGTTTTCCAATCTCCTTCTGCATACGATCTGCAGTGCCGTCGACTCTTTCAAGTACATTTCATCGAACCTTTTTATTATATCATACGCCGTTTTTCCTTCCCTAACATACTCCAATTGTCTGTTCGATATTGCACTATAAATTATATTTATCGCCTACAAATCCTTTTTGTCCCAGTCTTCATCGTCTCTTTCGTTCTTCATTCTAGTTGTAACAACCTCGCATTCCTTATATTTGAGAAACATCGTGATTCTTTGCTTCCACATTCCATAATCCTCGCCATCGAATATAGGTATCATGATTTCCGATCTCTCCATTTTAATTGATTCTTCTTTTTTTTTTCTTTTCTTACTCAAGCGTTCCTACGTGCTCGAAGTATATTTTTTCCTCTGAAAGTTTTTTTTCTTTACTGAAAACTCACTCGCAAGATCGTAACCACGCACTAAATATCTTGCAAAACTAGTAACCACGCTCTGCTACCATGTTAAGAAAATTCGAGGATTTGGGAATACAAATAATTGACTATATTTCACACACAACAGTTATACATCTATATTACACTCTGAAGAACGTCTTGCACGCACGCTTGTCGCCAACCGACTATCCTAGATTCTTCTAACATTTGGCAACAGTCTTTTGTCTCCACTAAGACCTTGACGCCCTCTGGCCCTTACACACACACTCTCATGTACAGTGTAAATGTATCACTTCCTTAACACAATTATCCCGCGTTAGGTTCAATCAGGTTAGTCCCACGCGAAATTGATCCAACCATGCGAAAACGAGTGTATTCTGATTTCTGTCGCAGATACTTCTGGCTAGTGCAGTACCTACACTACTACTAGACTTCTTTTAGCCTTCTGATCGCGACTTCTTACGACTAAGAAGATGTACCGCAGTTTGAGATTCTACTTGAAAATGATCATAATTGCGGTCTGTGTACCGCCTGCACTTCTTTTTATTCTTCCGTTAAAGACCGGTAAGTTGATACTGATTAATTATGCGATCGAAATCCTATATAATGGCTACAAAAAATATTTGCATCATTATTCTCGTTTCCTAATGAATCGCTGTTTTAATCAAGTTTTATATTGCATCAAATTTCTGTAGTTACACGAAAGTAGTAAATTATAGAAAACTTGATATACACGGATTTAATTAATTGATAAATTAGTCAATATATAGGCATTATTATTTCACGTGAAATTTTACAACGTCAAAAACCTAACATTCCTGTACGAGCAGTATTAATCACAAATTGTGAGAATGCCTACTGATAAGGAAGAAAGATAATATAGAAAACGCGGACTTGTGGAAAGAGAATCCCTGACATTAGACACGAATACGCGATTTCACGAAATATTTTATGGTATATCTAAGATAGAGAATATATATAGAGTACATATAAGTATATATAGAGTAAGAATATATATAGAGTATATATAAGTACCAAAAATACATCCTAAGACGTGTATGCGATCTACGCTGTATGGGACGTGTTATAAATGGTTTCCGCCACTCAACAATGACAGGAATAATTTTTTGTTACGAGTCGTTTAATTTATTCGTTCGTTAGGACGATTGGTCTGACAAATTCAAAGTCTTGTTCCGTATAAATATTTTTAAACAAGCACGTCATAAGCTTTGTATATTCTTTTTATCGCAACGAAGAAAGTTCAGAGAAATGTTGAAATTATTAATTACAAAAGAAGACATTTACGTTGTAAAAATGTTAGCGAAAACATTTGTGAAAAAGTTACTTTGTTATAAATTCTACAAAAAGAAATATTGAAAATCACGTCCCATTTATTCAGTATTTATGCACGTATGAAAAGTATTTTGCATTCGCGCAAAAAAATCCCTTAAGGATACATATTTTATAATAATTGGAGTGTTAAAGTTATTACGCGGATTGGCGTACCTTAACCACGTGCCTTTTAATGAAACTAGGTTATTCATTTGTTATTCGTTCCTAACTTTCAACTTTATGATTTTTGCGGAATAAAATTTTATATTCCGGTTCAGTTTATAAATGATTCAGGGTAAATACATTTATTACGATCGTTTAAAGTTTAAAGAAACACCGTTATAAAGTCGTAATACGAGACAAAGCGATTCAGAACTCGAATTCATTTGTTGGAACGACGCCATGGGCAAAAGTAGATAATGTAAAACTTTCTTCCAAAGACCATTTGATAGCGCCGACGTAATCAAGAGTGTGACGATATTGCCAGAGACGTTTCTGCAAATAGAAGACTAACTTATTTACGAATTGCCGTAACACGATTGCCGCTGGTAGTATGGTTAGTAATCGCTTTATTGAATTTTCGCTTGATGTGACATCGTCGAGAGTTTCTAGCGAAATTCTTCTCCCTGTAAAACTATGTTTCTACAGCAATGGCTGTAATTTTCGAGTTACCGTTTGCGAAGAAATCTTTTTCTTTGTTACGTGTAATAGATTATTTTTAAGTTTTAAGTTTTAAATTACATTGGTAACCTTCTATAATTTATTACTCGAAGGTGGTAATTTTTTCTTAAATAGTTTGTTTTTCCTATAATTTATTATAATATATTTTACTACAGAATCCTCAAAAACATGATGTATGTATATATATATCCTGAAATATTATCAGTCTATTGTCAAGTTATAGAACATTATGGAAATTGCCAATTAAAGTCATAAAAAACAAAAAATAAGGAAGTTCGTTAAAATATGTGATTTTCCAATCAAGATATAGAATTTATTCGAGTAATATAGATTACGGTAGAGATGGTGACGGTAACAATGAGTGGACTGATTCTTCGTGCGAAAACAAATTGGAAGCGCAGAGCGATGTATTGTTTCAGCGAATATCGATTTTAAAGCACGGTTTTAAAGCACGGTATAATCAATTTTTTTACATAAAATTATATTGTATAGGCTATTGTTATTTAAACATTTTAAATTGGATGGTTTTTACATATGCTAAAAAAATGGAAAATGATGATGATGAATCAATGACACGTAGAAAATTATAATCTATTGTATTGCTGTTATCTAATGGTGTTGTAGTTGACTGTATGTTGTTCAATATTGCTATGAAACTCTTCTGATTCATTGTCACTTATACGAAGGATGGAAGTATACGAAATTGATAAAATTATTAATAATATTTACGAAGAGAAAGTAAACTGTTGGATATATGACAAAATAATTCTATTTTAAATGAGAGACTGGTCAGCGTGGTTATTTTGTTTACAAAATCAAACGAATTTAATGAATGTAATGGTAAGGAAGTAACTATAAGTGGCTGTTAAACTATTTTTATGCTTGAAAAGTAATTCGCAAAGTAATGTAAAGCAGTACTACTGAGTTGTACATAACCTCTTTCAGAATTTGTTCTTAACCTCTTGCTTCATAACTTCCTTAATTATACTCTTCAAACTTATTGACTACTTCGATGTTGTTACGAACAGAAACTGATAAAATATTAATCTTAAATATAGATTGAAATGAAAGCTTGTCACGTAAATATATATATATATATATATATATATATATATATATATATATATATATATATATATATATGTCGGATCAGGATTCGAATTTTGGGCGCGCGACGACTCTTCATGTGGACTAGCCATCGTTTCACAAAGCCGAGATTTTATTTACACGTATATACAGGTCTATCACTAAGCTTAACAAATAATAAGTACAACTAATAATAAGTCTAACAAACACTAAGCCTAATGAATAACACGATCTACGAATAATTAAATTAAATAATACTATTAGCAATGTTTGAGTTCAAACGAATCCACGGTCACCGGGATAACTCCTTACTAAGCGAAACTAACTTAGACGCAAATGCGATCGTCGAAAATGCTCGATGTATCACTCTCCAAGGCAATCGCAAGAATGCCAGCCTCGTGGAGATTTTTCTCCCTGTACGATTGCATTTTGTTTTCTATCCCCGTTTGGAAGCATCGAGAAGGTTCCAAACGCCGTTGCTAGGCACACTCGTTGGAAGCATCGAGAGAGTTCCAAACGCCGTTGCTAGGCAGTTTCTGCCTGGAGTTTTGGTTACTAAATACAATGTATGTCCCATTGCATCGGCACCTCCGAGGCAACATCACACGTGGCTCGGCCCGCTCTCGAGGCCGCATGCCGCCACAACCACACTTCTCGGAAAACACATACAACCACTCCAGACCTCCGTTAGATAAAACATCCATCCCGTGACCGTGGCTACGTTCAGCGACCGATTGTCACCTCGAACCCAATCTCGCTTATTACAAATCTTAAACAATTACAACTATAATAAAATCTAGGCTAAGGTACTAGAGGATGTTCCCAAAATTTCCAAGGAAGGGCTTCGGCTTTCCTTTCATCTCCGACACGGCCATCCTGACTATCACACGTCCTCGGGTGTACCTTCGTTAACAAAACAAGAGGAAACAAGATTAGTGTCATTGTGATTAGCATTCAAAGTGCCAGTTGCATTCTGCGTGCTTTCAGTCGGGTCGTAATGACATGACGGACCATTCTCGATTTCACACCCAAATGGGTCTCATCCTTCGAATCGCACATACTCTCAAAGTTCGTTACATAACCAGCTTCGTAACACGATCGCTGTCAACACTAGACCGCCTCCAGCCTCGTGACATTGTCACTGTCGGTACTAGACCAGCTCCATCTTCGTGACATCGTCGCTGTCGGTACTAGACCAGCTCCAAATCCGTGACATTGTCGCTGTCGGTACTAGACCAGCTCCAACCTCGTGACATTGTCGCTATCGGTACTAAACCGGCTCCCAGCTTCGTGACATCGTCGCTGTCGGTACTAAACCGGCTCCCAGCTTCGTGACATCGTCGCTGTCGGTACTAAACCGGCTCCCAGCTTCGTGACATCGTCGCTGTCGGTACTAAACCGGCTCCCAGCTTCGTGACATCGTCGCTGTCGGTACTAAACCGGCTCCCAGCTTCGTGACATCGTCGCTGTCGGTACTAAACCGGCTCCCAGCTTCGTGACATCGTCGCTGTCGGTACTAAACCGGCTCCCAGCTTCGTGACATCGTCGCTGTCGGTACTAAACCGGCTCCCAGCTTCGTGACATCGTCACTCCCAGTGCCTGACCGCACTGAACTCCGTCCCATGGCCGCACCTGGGCTCATATAATTCTACGATCCTCTGGGATCGGGGTACTCACATCGCCATGGTCACTGTTCTCGTCATCACAACAGACATCCAACTCCGCAGGAATGCGACTATCCGGCATTTTCCTTAACCTGTCATGACTGTACTTGTATGACCTTTTCCCATCCAGTGTTTTCAAGGTATATCGGTCTCCTCCCAGGACCTCCGATATCACAAACGGACCCCTGAATTTTGGATCCAATTTTGTCTGGTTCCTTTCTTCATTTTGGCGTAGTACCAAATCACCAGGATTAAACCTAACTACTTTAGCTTTGGTTTTATCGAATCTCTCTTTGTCATACCTAGCACTAGTTTCCATCTCTTTTATTGCCTGTTGTCTTACACTGGAGATATCTATTTCTTTTTCCTCGATGTTATCAGGTAGTAATAAGTCATACGGTCTTGCTGCTCTACCAATCAATAACTCTAAAGGACTCGATTTGGTTACGCGGTTGATGGTGCAATTCAAAGCCAATTGCATCTCCCCGATCGCGTCTTGCCATGAACGCCCGGTCGTTTCTACCGTTGTGAACATATTTTTTAACGTGCTCATAACACGTTCTACTTGCCCATTGGCCCTACTTGCACCGGTCGCGATCAAATGAACTTTGATTTGTTTGCTTGCACAGAATTCTTGAAACTCCCGGCCCGTGAAACATCTACCCTGATCTGCTATTATCCGACAGGGACTACCGAACAAAAACACGGCGGACTTAAGTGCCTTGATAACGCTGAGCGAATCCAATTTGCGTGTGTGATATAAGTGCACGAATTTCGTAAAGGCATCGATCAAGACGACGATATACTCTTTCGAGTCATTCTTGCCACTCAGCTTGCCCGTTATGTCCATATGCACCGTATGCCACGGTATGCCGGTCTTAGGTATAGGATGCAGTTCAGCCTGTATTTTACCTGAACTAGCCTTCGAAACTCTACAAGCATGGCAGTTCTCGACAAACTTGCGAACATACTTCGCCATTCCCTCGAACCAATAATACTCATAGAGCTTCTCGAGCGTTTTATCCCATCCTAAGTGCATAATTGACTGATGCACATGGTTGATGACGGACCATCTAAAACCTCTCGGAACAATGGGTAAGCAAAGGGTTCTGCCCTTTCGTTGTACTTTACGGTAAAGTGTACCGGATCGCAGTTCCTAGGTATTTGCGATATCTTCCGCGAGCTCTTCGTTCTGTAATTTATTAACGATTTCGGAGATTTGCGGATCGCGACGTTGTTCCGCTAATAGCCAGTCTTCGGAGATCTCGGCCAGATTAATCTCTTTCTCTGCGACCTTGTCTATCATACGGCGATTCAAGTCTACGGGGTTTCGCGAAAAGAAATCTACGTGGGCCATTCGTTTACCCTCTCGATACATGATGTCAAAATCGAATGTTTGCAAATAAGCCCACCACCTATAAACCCGGTCGTTTAAGTTTACTTTGTTGCTGGAGGCTTTCAAAGAATTACAGTCCGTAACTACTAAGAATTTCCGTCCATGTAAGTAGTGTCGGAAATGCTTAACGGCGCTTACTACTGCTAGTGTCTCCAGTTCGTACGAATGATACCTAGATTCCGCGGGACTGGTCCTTTTACTATAATATTCGATGACTCTGTTTTCCTTTTCGACTCTATGCATTAAAATAGCTCCATACCCCTCCGAACTAGCGTCGGTATGTAGCTCTATGGGACGATTGGGATCAAATATCGTTAACACCGGCGCGTCGGTCAGAACGGAAATTATCTGTTGTCTTATCTTTTCGTGCCTGTCCGTCCAAGTTATGTGCTTGTTACTAGAAGTGAGTGCGTACAAGGGTTTCATCACTTGCGAAAATTTAGGAATGAATTTTCGGAAGTAAGAGGCCAAACCTATAAACTGCCTAAGCTGTGTGACGGTCGACGGTGCAGGTAAAGAATTCAAAGCTTGTATTTTTCCCGGGTTTGGACGAACTTCTCCGTTACGAATTACATATCCCAAATAAAGTACCGACGTCTTCAGAAAAGAACATTTAGCGAAATTGAAAGAAAATCCGGCGTTTACGAGAGTGTTTAGTACAGTGTGCAACCTTTCTAGAGCTTGATCTATTGAGTCGGCGATTATTAGAACGTCGTCCAAATAAACAACGACATACGAATAAGCGAGGTCGCCTAAGGCCTTGAAAATGGCTCTCTGGAAAACGGCTGGTGCATTTTTCAACCCAAACGGCATCGTCACGTATTCGTATTGACCGTCGGGGGTAACGAACGCAGTATATTCCGTCGAGTTAGGGTGAATGGGAATCTGGTGAAATCCGCTAGCCATGTCCAGGCTAATGAAGTACCTCGCACTCTGCAATCTCGCGATTTGGTCAGCAATAAGGGGTAAGGGATACCGATCCGCGACCGTATTTTTATTCAGCGCTCGAAAATCTACGCACAATCTGTCTGAGCCGTCCTTCTTCTTCACGAGTATTATAGGGCTCGCGAACGGCGAATTACTAGGTTTTACAATTTGTGCTTTAATTAACTCGTCTATCTTCTCGCGTACTATTCTTCGCTCTTCCACGCTAAGCCTGTAAGGGCTTCTCTGCACGGTGACGTTGGGATCGATTAGCCGTATTTCCAACTGGCCCGTACTGACGCGAGTACGCGGGAAACCCGTAATGAATGATTCTTTAAATTTTTCGAGAACAGAGATTAATCGATCTTTATAGTTACCGATCACATCAGTGTCAACCTCGTTAATGTTGACCGCATCTTCCGCGACTTTACCACAAGCGTTAACGACCTTTGTTTTACAAATAACAAGGCTATCTTGCGCGATATTTACGTCGAATCCCTGGCTCAAAATCTCGCGACCAATCATGATGTCGTATTTTAGGTAATCGTCAGCAAGGACATGAAAAACTATCTCCAATGTAAGATCGTTAATACGAACAGTGGACAAAATCTGAAGTGTACTCTTAACACAAGTATTCCCGATCCCCCGCATCGCTACCACATCGGTTATTCTTTTACCCGAAAATTTCGAGGCTAGGGACTCTTTGATTAACGAACACTCGGCCCCAGAATCAAAGTAAAATGGATACGACTCACCCAGATGGCTTAATCTACCAGCCGGAGCTTCTACTACACAGGAGTCGATCCGGCGTTCGTCAACGGAATCGTAGTTTCTTTTCCGCGATGATGGGCAATTAGGCGCGATATGTCCCTCCTCGTGGCATTTGAAGCAGGTCACCTTCGACGATGCGGCTGGTCGTTTTTCCTTCGGGTTTCGTATATCCTGCTCCTTCCCCGTTTGTGTTTGCAGGCGACACTCCGTTCTCCTATGCCCGTGAGCACCATAGCGGTAGCACTTAATCCGAGGAACTGATAGCCTGCTGCGTTTAGCTTCAGGTTCCGTTAGTGAATTTCTTGGCGAAAACGTCGGCTGATCGTTGTAAGGGAGAATCCTCATTTCATCATGAAATTGGTCCTCCGTCCTGATATTATTCGCGAGCGTTAGTCGCCGAAAGCGTCGATCTTGTGAACTCAGCATATAAAGGGCGAAGGCATTGATCACTTCGGGCATCGTTAGATCTTGCAACTTCATCTGCAGCATGGAGCGGAGGCGACTACCGTACGCTCCCGGAGATTCAGTCTCCGACGGTCGTTCTCTGGATATCCTTATTAACGCCGAAGCGGCTGTCTCTCTGCCACCAAAACGCGAAAGAAATTGTTCCTTGAACGTTGGCCAGGTAAGCTTTCCACCGCGTACCATTTGTGAAAGCCAATGCGCAGCAGAACCCCTTAGGGCGCGATTTGGAGCGGAAAGTAACGCACTCTCTTGCATCGGGTGGTCTTTCAAAATCAGATCAGCATGAGAGCACCACGCGGATGGATCGGCGCCCGCGCCTTCGGGGTCAAAACGTGGTAACGTTGCATCCTTAGATTCCGTACTCGGTCGTTGCTCCCCCGCTTTGTGCGCTAGCGTCTGAATTAACTCGCGCACAAGGTCCATTTGCTCTTGTAGCACTTTAAACGGTACTGATCCCACTTCTGATGTCGGATCAGGATTCGAATTGTGGGCGCGCGACGACTCTTCATGTGGACTAGCCATCGTTTCACAAAGCCGAGATTTTATTTACACGTATATACAGGTCTATCACTAAGCTTAACAAATAATAAGTACAACTAATAATAAGTCTAACAAACACTAAGCCTAATGAATAATACGATCTACGAATAATTAAATTAAATAATACTATTAGCAATGTTTGAGTTCAAACGAATCCACGGTCACCAGGATAACTCCTTACTAAGCGAAACTAACTTAGACGCAAATGCGATCGTCGAAAATGCTCGATGTATCACTCTCCAAGGCAATCGCAAGAATGCCAGCCTCGTGGAGATTTTTCTCCCTGTACGATTGCATTTTGTTTTCTATACCCGTTTGGAAGCATCGAGAAGGTTCCAAACGCCGTTGCTAGGCACACTCGTTGGAAGCATCGAGAGAGTTCCAAACGCCGTTGCTAGGCAGATTCTGCCTGGAGTTTTGGTTACTAAATACAATGTATGTCCCATTGCATCGGCACCTCCGAGGCAACATCACACGTGGCTCGGCCCGCTCTCGAGGCCGCATGCCGCCACACGCACACTTCTCGGAAAACACATACAACCACTCCAGACCTCCGTTAGATAAAACATCCATCCCGTGACAGTGGCTACGTTCAGCGACCGATTGTCACCTCGAACCCAATCTCGCTTATTACAAATCTTAAACAATTACAACTATAATAAAATCTAGGCTAAGGTACTAGAGGATGTTCCCAAAATTTCCAAGGAAGGGCTTCGGCTTTCCTTTCATCTCCGACATATATATATGTAATATCGTGATGTAATATGTTTACAAAGAGTGGACAATAGAGATGTTAATCAGACAGAAAAGACGATTGTGGCTTAACTTGAACTATTCATACCAAACGTACAGAAAACAGCGCAATCCACACTCTCTCGGCAACGCCACTCGCAACCTCCGTCTCCGCTCGACTCGCACTCGGCTTCTCGACTCGCACACTCGTTCTCGACTCGCACACTGTTTCCCGACTAACTGTTGTCGCATTCTATTGCCCTTTTCCTAGGCCCACCGCACACGTGTTCTGCAGACGCTCGTGGCCAGGGTCACGTAGGTCTTTTCCACGAAACTATGCACTTGAAAAGACCGATGACACATTGATGGGCCCGACGGCGCCCCGGCTCTCGCGACACTGTTCATAGTTCGTCCGATATTTCCCAGGCCTTTCGTCCACGATACTACATTCGGCCATCCTGCAATAACATCTGCCCTCAGATGTTGCCTTCTATCTCGCTGTCATCAGATGCGTCACTTTCGGCATTTAGGACCCAAGGTTTCATAAAATCGAGGTGTGCACGGGTCCTTCCTCAGGTACTGCTTCGCACACTTTCTTCTTTTCTTGTAATTTCGCAGGTTCCCTTCTAGCTTACCTATGTTTCGTTCGGTTAGGCTATAGTCAAGGTAGTTGGATACCACGTGTTCGACCTTTTCGCGTAACCCCTTGAACCAGAAGTCCTTCTTGACCATAGCTTCTGTTTTGGTAACCTCGAAATGCCCACGCTCGTGCGCTTGCCTGACTACCTGAGCCCGCATCGCCTTCGATACTACTATTAGCACATCGTCCTCACACTCCTTATACAAAATATTGTTTCTTACTACCTGCCCATCGGCCTGACTGCACGTTGCGGCGTCCAAAATCCTACGGACTTCAAAGTCCTTGTTCTGTGCCCTTCTCAACCGTGCAATCAGCCCGTCTTCACTCTCCGTTACATACATAGTGCTCGGCAGGGGGTTCCTACTCGGAGCATCTACATGCTGCATACTTTTCCCCGGCCGATGACACGCCTGATACTTAATCTCGCCTAGTAACAAGGCCCATCTAGCCACACGCATACACAAATCTTTCTTTCTAACTACACCTATCGGACTCGCATACTCCAAGTCTGACAATTTGATGACACCCTCGTTTGTCCACGCTTCCATCAAATCATCTTCTTCCTTTCTTTCCGACGGCGCCAGTCTTCGCGGTCTTCGCGCTACCGGCTTGTCGCTTTCCAAAACTACTTTTTCGGTTATTCCGACGTCTCGCTTCTTCTCCGGCCTATACCCCCTAACGATATCGCGAATCGCTTCACGATAATGCGGTTCCCGTACGTGTGTCAGGTCTGTTTCGTCGGTCTGTTCTACCGCGTTTACCCTCAGTACATCCGGCGCGTCCTCGTGACCGTCGGTCTGATCGTCGAGTCGTAAAAATGTCACCTCGCCCCGTTTGACTCGCAACTCTGCCTGGTCTAAAAAGTCGGTACCTAAGAGTAGACTGTGTCTTGTCATTACCTTATTCGAGACAACGTGCAGAGTGACAGTAAAGTCGTACCCGTCGACCGTCATTACCCTTGTGAACTCGCCCCAGGTACTATTGCCAGCGGAACCAAAACCATCAAACTTAAGTTTGCAGTTTCCCAGCGGTGGTGACCCTAACCTCGCATACTCATCCGCTCGTATGAACGTAAGGTCACTACCTGTATCCACTAACGAGACAAACCTGCAGCCATCTATCGACACGTCCTTCAAGTACTTTCCCTTTTCGGATCTTGTCACTACGCAAGTCTCTTTCGGTCGTGCCGTACACCGCGCTGCAATATGTCCAAATCCACTGCACTTGAAACACCTAACACCTTCTCCC
>NW_022885220.1:0-25366 GCF_011952205.1 Bombus bifarius
TCGCAAGAATGCCAGCCTCGTGGAGATTTTTTCTCCCTGTACGATTGCATTTTGTTTTCTATACCCGTTTGGAAGCATCGAGAAGGTTCCAAACGCCGTTGCTAGGCACACTCGTTGGAAGCATCGAGAAAGTTCCAAACGCCGTTGCTAGGCAGTTTCTGCCTGGAGTTTTGATTACTAATACAATGTATGTCCCATTGCATCGGCACCTCCGAGACAACATCACACGTGGCTAGGCCCGCTCTCGAGGCCGCATGCCGCCACAACCACATTTCTCGGAAAACACATACAACCACTCCAGACCTCCGTTAGATAAAACATCCATCCCGTGACCGTGGCTACGTTCAGCGACCGATTGTCACCTCGAACCCAATCTCGCTTATTACAAATCTTAAGCAATTACAACTATAATAAAATCTAGGCTAAGGTACTAGAGGATGTTCCCAAAATTTCCAAGGAAGGGCTTCGGCTTTCCTTTCATCTCCGACACGGCCATCCTGACTATCACACGTCCTCGGGTGTACCTTCGTTAACAAAACAAGAGGAAACAAGATTAGTGTCATTGTGATTAGCATTCAAAGTGCCAGTTGCATTCTGCGTGCTTTCAGTCGGGTCGTAATGACATGACGGACCATTCTCGATTTCACACCCAAATGGGTCTCATCCTTCGAATCGCACATACTCTCAAAGTTCGTTACATAACAAGCTTCGTAACACGATCGCTGTCGGTACTAAACCGGCTCCCAGCTTCGTGACATCGTCGCTGTCGGTACTAGACCAGCTCCAAATCCGTGACATTGTCGCTGTCGGTACTAGACCAGCTCCAACCTCGTGACATTGTCGCTATCGGTACTAAACCGCTCCAACTCGTGACATCGTCGCTGTCGGTACTAAACCGGCTCCCAGCTTCGTGACATCGTCGCTGTCGGTACTAAACCGGCTCCCAGCTTCGTGACATCGTCGCTGTCGGTACTAAACCGGCTCCCAGCTTCGTGACATCGTCGCTGTCGGTACTAAACCGGCTCCCAGCTTCGTGACATCGTCGCTGTCGGTACTAAACCGGCTCCCAGCTTCGTGACATCGTCGCTGTCGGTACTAAACCGGCTCCCAGCTTCGTGACATCGTCGCTGTCGGTACTAAACCGGCTCCCAGCTTCGTGACATCGTCGCTGTCGGTACTAAACCGGCTCCCAGCTTCGTGACATCGTCACTCCCAGTGCCTGACCGCACTGAACTCCGTCCCATGGCCGCACCTGGGCTCATATAATTCTACGATCCTCTGGGATCGGGGCACTCACATCGCCATGGTCACTGTTCTCGTCATCACAACAGACATCCAACTCCGCAGGAATGCGACTATCCGGCATTTTCCTTAACCTGTCATGACTGTACTTGTATGACCTTTTCCCATCCAGTGTTTTCAAGGTATATCGGTCTCCTCCCAGGACCTCCGATATCACAAACGGACCCCTGAATTTTGGATCCAATTTTGTCTGGTTCCTTTCTTCATTTTGGCGTAGTACCAAATCACCAGGATTAAACCTAACTACTTTAGCTTTGGTTTTATCGAATCTCTCTTTGTCATACCTAGCACTAGTTTCCATCTCTTTTATTGCCTGTTGTCTTACACTGGAGATATCTATTTCTTTTTCCTCGATGTTATCAGGTAGTAATAAGTCATACGGTCTTGCTGCTCTACCAATCAATAACTCTAAAGGACTCGATTTGGTTACGCGGTTGATGGTGCAATTCAAAGCCAATTGCATCTCCCCGATCGCGTCTTGCCATGAACGCCCGGTCGTTTCTACCGTTGTGAACATATTTTTTAACGTGCTCATAACACGTTCTACTTGCCCATTGGCCCTACTTGCACCGGTCGCGATCAAATGAACTTTGATTTGTTTGCTTGCACAGAATTCTTGAAACTCCCGGCCCGTGAAACATCTACCCTGATCTGCTATTATCCGACAGGGACTACCGAACAAAAACACGGCGGACTTAAGTGCCTGGATAACGCTGAGCGAATCCAAT
Source organism: Bombus bifarius (assembly GCF_011952205.1). Taxonomy (NCBI): domain Eukaryota; kingdom Metazoa; phylum Arthropoda; class Insecta; order Hymenoptera; family Apidae; genus Bombus; species Bombus bifarius. Next base: position 2,031 of record NW_022885220.1, read on the forward strand.
TTGCGTGTGTGATATAAGTGCACGAATTTCGTAAAGGCATCGATCAAGACGACGACATACTCTTTCGAGTCATTCTTGCCACTCAGCTTGCCCGTTATGTCCATATGCACCGTATGCCACGGTATGCCGGTCTTAGGTATAGGATGCAGTTCAGCCTGTATTTTACCTGAACTAGCCTTCGAAACTCTACAAGCATGGCAGTTCTCGACAAACTTGCGAACATACTTCGCCATTCCCTCGAACCAATAATACTCATAGAGCTTCTCGAGCGTTTTATCCCATCCTAAGTGCATAATTGACTGATGCACATGGTTGATGACGGACCATCTAAAACCTCTCGGAACAATGGGTAAGCAAAGGGTTCTGCCCTTTCGTTGTACTTTACGGTAAAGTGTACCGGATCGCAGTTCGTAGGTATTCGCGATATCTTCCGCGAGCTCTTCGTTCTGTAATTTATTAACGATTTCGGAGATTTGCGGATCGCGACGTTGTTCCGCTAATAGCCAGTCTTCGGAGATCTCGGCCAGATTAATCTCTTTCTCTGCGACCTTGTCTATCATACGGCGATTCAAGTCTACGGGGTTTCGCGAAAAGAAATCTACGTGGGCCATTCGTTTACCCTCTCGATACATGATGTCAAAATCGAATGTTTGCAAATAAGCCCACCACCTATAAACCCGGTCGTTTAAGTTTACTTTGTTGCTGGAGGCTTTCAAAGAATTACAGTCCGTAACTACTAAGAATTTCCGTCCATGTAAGTAGTGTCGGAAATGCTTAACGGCGCTTACTACTGCTAGTGTCTCCAGTTCGTACGAATGATACCTAGATTCCGCGGGACTGGTCCTTTTACTATAATATTCGATGACTCTGTTTTCCTTTTCGACTCTATGCATTAAAATAGCTCCATACCCCTCCGAACTAGCGTCGGTATGTAGCTCTATGGGACGATTGGGATCAAATATCGTTAACACCGGCGCGTCGGTCAGAACGGAAATTATCTGTTGTCTTATCTTTTCGTGCCTGTCCGTCCAAGTTATGTGCTTGTTACTAGAAGTGAGTGCGTACAAGGGTTTCATCACTTGCGAAAATTTAGGAATGAATTTTCGGAAGTAAGAGGCCAAACCTATAAACTGCCTAAGCTGTGTGACGGTCGACGGTGCAGGTAAAGAATTCAAAGCTTGTATTTTTCCCGGGTTTGGACGAACTTCTCCGTTACGAATTACATATCCCAAATAAAGTACCGACGTCTTCAGAAAAGAACATTTAGCGAAATTGAAAGAAAATCCGGCGTTTACGAGAGTGTTTAGTACAGTGTGCAACCTTTCTAGAGCTTGATCTATTGAGTCGGCGATTATTAGAACGTCGTCCAAATAAACAACGACATACGAATAAGCGAGGTCGCCTAAGGCCTTGAAAATGGCTCTCTGGAAAACGGCTGGTGCATTTTTCAACCCAAACGGCATCGTCACGTATTCGTATTGACCGTCGGGGGTAACGAACGCAGTATATTCCGTCGAGTTAGGGTGAATGGGGATCTGGTGAAATCCGCTAGCCATGTCCAGGCTAATGAAGTACCTCGCACTCTGCAATCTCGCGATTTGGTCAGCAATAAGGGGTAAGGGATACCGATCCGCGACCGTATTTTTATTCAGCGCTCGAAAATCTACGCACAATCTGTCTGAGCCGTCCTTCTTCTTCACGAGTATTATAGGGCTCGCGAACGGCGAATTACTAGGTTTTACAATTTGTGCTTTAATTAACTCGTCTATCCTCTCGCGTACTATTCTTCGCTCTTCCACGCTAAGCCTGTAAGGGCTTCTCTGCACGGTGACGTTGGGATCGATTAGCCGTATTTCCAACTGGCCCGTACTGACGCGAGTACGCGGGAAACCCGTAATGAATGATTCTTTAAATTTTTCGAGAACAGAGATTAATCGATCTTTATAGTTACCGATCACATCAGTGTCAACCTCGTTAATGTTGACCGCATCTTCCGCGACTTTACCACAAGCGTTAACGACCTTTGTTTTACAAATAACAAGGCTATCTTGCGCGATATTTACGTCGAATCCCTGGCTCAAAATCTCGCGACCAATCATGATGTCGTATTTTAGGTAATCGTCAGCAAGGACATGGAAAACTATCTCCAATGTAAGATCGTTAATACGAACAGTGGACAAAATCTGAAGTGTACTCTTAACACAAGTATTCCCGATCCCCCGCATCACTACCACATCGGTTATTCTTTTACCCGAAAATTTCGAGGCTAGGGACTCTTTGATTAACGAACACTCGGCCCCAGAATCAAAGTAAAATGGATACGACTCACCCAGATGGCTTAATCTACCAGCCGGAGCTTCTACTACACAGGAGTCGATCCGGCGTTCGTCAATGGAATCGTAGTTTCTTTTCCGCGATGATGGGCAATTAGGCGCGATATGTCCCTCCTCGTGGCATTTGAAGCAGGTCACCTTCGACGATGCGGCTGGTCGTTTTTCCTTCGGGTTTCGTATATCCTGCTCCTTCCCCGTTTGTGTTTGCAGGCGACACTCCGTTCTCCTATGCCCGTGAGCACCATAGCGGTAGCACTTAATCCGAGGAACTGATAGCCTGCTGCGTTTAGCTTCAGGTTCCGTTAGTGAATTTCTTGGCGAAAACGTCGGCTGATCGTTGTAAGGGAGAATCCTCATTTCATCATGAAATTGGTCCTCCGTCCTGATATTATTCGCGAGCGTTAGTCGCCGAAAGCGTCGATCTTGTGAACTCAGCATATAAAGGGCGAAGGCATTGATCACTTCGGGCATCGTTAGATCTTGCAACTTCATCTGCAGCATGGAGCGGAGGCGACTACCGTACGCTCCCGGAGATTCAGTCTCCGACGGTCGTTCTCTGGATATCCTTATTAACGCCGAAGCGGCTGTCTCTCTGCCACCAAAACGCGAAAGAAATTGTTCCTTGAACGTTGGCCAGGTAAGCTTTCCACCGCGTACCATTTGTGAAAGCCAATGCGCAGCAGAACCCCTTAGGGCGCGATTTAGAGCGGAAAGTAACGCACTCTCTTGCATCGGGTGGTCTTTCAAAATCAGATCAGCATGAGAGCACCACGCGGATGGATCGGCGCCCGCGCCTTCGGGGTCAAAACGTGGTAACGTTGCATCCTTAGATTCCGTACTCGGTCGTTGCTCCCCCGCTTTGTGCGCTAGCGTCTGAATTAACTCGCGCACAAGGTCCATTTGCTCTTGTAGCACTTTAAACGGTACTGATCCCACTTCTGATGTCGGATCAGGATTCGAATTGTGGGCGCGCGACGACTCTTCATGTGGACTAGCCATCGTTTCACAAAGCCGAGATTTTATTTACACGTATATACAGGTCTATCACTAAGCTTAACAAATAATAAGTACAACTAATAATAAGTCTAACAAACACTAAGCCTAATGAATAATACGATCTACGAATAATTAAATTAAATAATACTATTAGCAATGTTTGAGTTCAAACGAATCCACGGTCACCGGGATAACTCCTTACTAAGCGAAACTAACTTAGACGCAAATGCGATCGTCGAAAATGCTCGATGTATCACTCTCCAAGGCAATCGCAAGAATGCCAGCCTCGTGGAGATTTTTCTCCCTGTACGATTGCATTTTGTTTTCTATACCCGTTTGGAAGCATCGAGAAGGTTCCAAACGCCGTTGCTAGGCACACTCGTTGGAAGCATCGAGAGAGTTCCAAACGCCGTTGCTAGGCAGATTCTGCCTGGAGTTTTGGTTACTAAATACAATGTATGTCCCATTGCATCGGCACCTCCGAGGCAACATCACACGTGGCTCGGCCCGCTCTCGAGGCCGCATGCCGCCACAACCACACTTCTCGGAAAACACATACAACCACTCCAGACCTCCGTTAGATAAAACATCCATCCCGTGACCGTGGCTACGTTCAGCGACCGATTGTCACCTCGAACCCAATCTCGCTTATTACAAATCTTAAACAATTACAACTATAATAAAATCTAGGCTAAGGTACTAGAGGATGTTCCCAAAATTTCCAAGGAAGGGCTTCGGCTTTCCTTTCATCTCCGACATATATATATGTAATATCGTGATGTAATATGTTTACAAAGAGTGGACAATAGAGATGTTAATCAGACAGAAAAGACGATTGTGGCTTAACTTGAACTATTCATACCAAACGTACAGAAAACAGCGCAATCCACACTCTCTCGGCAACGCCACTCGCAACCTCCGTCTCCGCTCGACTCGCACTCGGCTTCTCGACTCGCACACTCGTTCTCGACTCGCACACTGTTTCCCGACTAACTGTTGTCGCATTCTATTGCCCTTTTCCTAGGCCCACCGCACACGTGTTCTGCAGACGCTCGTGGCCAGGGTCACGTAGGTCTTTTCCACGAAACTATGCACTTGAAAAGACCGATGACACATTGATGGGCCCGACGGCGCCTCGGCTCTCGCGACACTGTTCATAGTTCGTCCGATATTTCCCAGGCCTTTCGTCCACGATACTACATTCGGCCATCCTGCAATAACATCTGCCCTCAGATGTTGCCTTCTATCTCGCTGTCATCAGATGCGTCACTTTCGGCATTTAGGACCCAAGGTTTCATAAAATCGAGGTGTGCACGGGTCCTTCCTCAGGTACTGCTTCGCACACTTTCTTCTTTTCTTGTAATTTCGCAGGTTCCCTTCTAGCTTACCTATGTTTCGTTCGGTTAGGCTATAGTCAAGGTAGTTGGATACCACGTGTTCGACCTTTTCGCGTAACCCCTTGAACCAGAAGTCCTTCTTGACCATAGCTTCTGTTTTGGTAACCTCGAAATGCCCACGCTCGTGCGCTTGCCTGACTACCTGAGCCCGCATCGCCTTCGATACTACTATTAGCACATCGTCCTCACACTCCTTATACAAAATATTGTTTCTTACTACCTGCCCATCGGCCTGACTGCACGTTGCGGCGTCCAAAATCCTACGGACTTCAAAGTCCTTGTTCTGTGCCCTTCTCAACCGTGCAATCAGCCCGTCTTCACTCTCCGTTACATACATAGTGCTCGGCAGGGGGTTCCTACTCGGAGCATCTACATGCTGCATACTTTTCCCCGGCCGATGACACGCCTGATACTTAATCTCGCCTAGTAACAAGGCCCATCTAGCCACACGCATACACAAATCTTTCTTTCTAACTACACCTATCGGACTCGCATACTCCAAGTCTGACAATTTGATGACACCCTCGTTTGTCCACGCTTCCATCAAATCATCTTCTTCCTTTCTTTCCGACGGCGCCAGTCTTCGCGGTCTTCGCGCTACCGGCTTGTCGCTTTCCAAAACTACTTTTTCGGTTATTCCGACGTCTCGCTTCTTCTCCGGCCTATACCCCCTAACGATATCGCGAATCGCTTCACGATAATGCGGTTCCCGTACGTGTGTCAGGTCTGTTTCGTCGGTCTGTTCTACCGCGTTTACCCTCAGTACATCCGGCGCGTCCTCGTGACCGTCGGTCTGATCGTCGAGTCGTAAAAATGTCACCTCGCCCCGTTTGACTCGCAACTCTGCCTGGTCTAAAAAGTCGGTACCTAAGAGTAGACTGTGTCTTGTCATTACCTTATTCGAGACAACGTGCAGAGTGACAGTAAAGTCGTACCCGTCGACCGTCATTACCCTTGTGAACTCGCCCCAGGTACTATTGCCAGCGGAACCAAAACCATCAAACTTAAGTTTGCAGTTTCCCAGCGGTGGTGACCCTAACCTCGCATACTCATCCGCTCGTATGAACGTAAGGTCACTACCTGTATCCACTAACGAGACAAACCTGCAGCCATCTATCGACACGTCCTTCAAGTACTTTCCCTTTTCGGATCTTGTCACTACGCAAGTCTCTTTCGGTCGTGCCGTACACCGCGCTGCAATATGTCCAAATCCACTGCACTTGAAACACCTAACACCTTCTCCCCTCTCCGGACACTTAACACTTAGATGATCCTCACTAGCGCAAATGAAGCATCTTCTTTTCTTCATTGCATCTACAGATTGACTGGGCTTCCCGTTCTTCTGGGTTTTAGCCGGCTTCACAATCGACTTTGCTCTGCGACTCTTCTGCTCTTCGTACATCACTAACCTCTTCCTCAACCCTTTGATTGACGTAGCGCCATACAATACAGCCTTATTGTTCTCGTCGTCTATTATTCCATCCACTATGTATTCCACCTTTGCTTCCTCCTCCATGTCCACATGGCTAGCTATTTCGAGCATACGGTACATGTAAGCCAAACATGCTTCATCACTCTCCTTTTTTGTTTCTTCAAGTTTCTGATGAACTTGCCTACTGTTGACTTTCCTCGAAAATTCTTTCACTAGCCCCCTCTTCAACTCATGCCAAGTCCTGGCGTGACACTCGAAGCTCGCAAATATTTTCGCTGATCCCTTCAGCAGCTTCCTCGCGTAGACTGCCTTCTGCCCATCCGACCACCTGCACGTATCAGCGACTTCCTCGAACGACTCGAACCATCGTTCGACATTTTCACCTCTGTTGCCACTAAACGACTCTAATGCATCTTCGACGTCTCTAAAACTCAGTGTCGAACCAACACATGCCCTTCGACAACATTCGTCACGGTCCTGATGCACCCTTCGCGTATCTCTCTTGTATCCTCTTGCGTTTTTCTTGTCATCTTCATCCCCACTTTCGTCGTCGCTTTCTTCTTCCGACGATATGTCGTTACCATCCATGGCCGCTCGTAGCCGTGCGCGTAACTCTACTTTTCCTCCCGTTGTTTTTAAACCCAAACTAGCGAGGCGCTCCTTCAACTCCTTCGTATTCAATTTCTCAACATCCTCATCTTCGTTGCAATCACGCTCAGCTCTCTGTACATTTTCTAAATCTCGTTGACCGGTTAGCTCTTCACCGCCCGTCGATCCCTTACGATACGATTGTCCATCCCTACACGCCCGATTCAGCCTTGCAATCAGCACTGACCTCGCACCCGATATAGGGAGGTTCATTCGCGCGAGCTTATTCCTCAGCTCCTCCAGCGTCGAACCCTCTTCACCCGACAATCGTTCGTCCTCGACGTTTGCCATTTTTCACACTACACAAACTTAAACAGTCAACGATATCGTCTTTTACCGCACCGCGTACCGGTAAATTCACAACTAGCTCGAATAGCTCTGTTAAACCGTTTCGTTTTCTGTCTTGTCCAATCCCGGCTGAGCCCCCAAAAATTATGTAATATCGTGATGTAATATGTTTACAAAGAGTGGACAATAGAGATGTTAATCAGACAGAAAAGACGATTGTGGCTTAACTCGAACTATTCATACCAAACGTACAGAAAACAGCGCAATCCACACTCTCTCGGCAACGCCACTCGCAACCTCCGTCTCCGCTCGACTCGCACTCGGCTTCTCGACTCGCACACTCGTTCTCGACTCGCACACTGTTTCCCGACTAACTGTTGTCGCATTCTATTGCCCTTTTCCTAGGCCCACCGCACACGTGTTCTGCAGACGCTCGTGGCCAGGGTCACGTAGGTCTTTTCCACGAAACTATGCACTTGAAAAGACCGATGACACATTGATGGGCCCGACGGCGCCTCGGCTCTCGCGACACTGTTCATAGTTCGTCCGATATTTCCCAGGCCTTTCGTCCACGATACTACATATATATATATATGTCGGAGATGAAAGAACAGCGGAGCCTTTGGAATTTTGGATAATCCCGCAACATTGTAACCTAGAGTCTACTATAGCTGTAATTGAACAATTGTAGTTATTCAACCCGATTGTAATTGTTCGAGAGTCGTGATAATGAGCTTGGGCTCGAGGCGACAGTCAGTCGCCGAACGTAGCCGCGGTCACGGGATGAACGTTTTGCCTAACAAGGTATGGAGTAATTCTATAGCTCTCCTTAAAAGAAATATTCGGGGCGACACGAGACAATAAACATTCCAACGGTTTCTGTCCCGTGGCTCGCCACGTGCAGACCCTATTCTTCGAGTAAGATGATTGCCAGATGTCGATGCGTCTCCGCAGGACATGTTCGGCTAGCCCGAGAGCCCGTTATAAATCTTAAGGTTTAGTTAACTAAAGTCCTTCAAACAGACAAACAGTCTTTGTCCCAACTACGGGAAGATAGGGGAGACATATTTTTCAACTAGTGGCGTCTCCCACTAGCAACTTTCCCTCGAGGGCGGCTAACATCCTTTTCTAACCACCGATATGGAGATTGACCAATTAGCAGCAACGCCAATTTCCCTTACTTTCTGAACGAAGGCTTTTCTCGACGAATCCGATGATCTCGTGTCCTTAGACACACCCCATTATAGTTTTCCTCTGTGGCATCATCGGGACAGGAAAGGCATTCTCGTTCGCGATCTCAATGATGAAAGGAGTAACCCTTTACGACCAGTGAATATCACGCATCCGACTTAGATTTTGTGAGTACGTTCATCTATCATCCCGTCGACCGCGGATTCGTTATTGAACCTAGGATCATTGTCATTAGTTTCTCGAGTGCCTAACTACCACGGTTACTTGTCCGGCTCTATAATAATCGTATTTGCACTAGCCGATGTCTTCTCTATTGCACAACGACAACGTGTAACCCAAACGAAGATTCGTTTCACGCCCCTAACCCTAATTCTAATGTCCGCTCCGACATCAGAAGTGGGATCAGTGCCGATTATAACAGTGCAAGAGCTTACGACCATCGTGCGCGAGTTAATTCCGTCGCTAGTGCAAAAATCGAGTGTGGAACCTAACAATTTTTCGACTCCGCTGCATGGTGCGCAGCTACCAATCTGATTATGGAGGAAGATCCTTTACAAAGCAGTGCCCTGAATATAATTTCAATACCGAGTGTCGAATCGACTTCTACGCAGTGGAGGCGCTAACTGGTAGATCAAGCCATCCGGGTGAGTCGTTTCCATTTTACCCCGATTTCGGAGCCGAGTGTTCGCAAATTAAAGAATCCGTAGTCTTGAGAATCTCTGGCAAAAGAACGATTGATATAGTAGTAATGCGAGGAATAAGAAATATTGGTACTAAACGTATCGCTCAAATCTTGTCCATTGCAGGTGTCGGTGGTTAGAGATAAACTTTTCATGTTCTCGCTAATAGTTATTTAACAATACGATATCGCGATTGCTCGTTAAATTTTAGGCCAAGATTTTGACGTAATATTACACAAAATAGCCTCGCTATGTGTAAAACAAAAATAATTAATGCCTGTAATAAAACCGCTGAAAACGAGATCGATGTTAATGAAGTTGACAATGAGGTACGTGGTAGTGATAAAAGTCGATTAATCTTTCTTTTCGAAAATTCAGAGATTCATCCGTTACGGGTTCCCTACGTACTCGTACAAAAAATACAGGCCAGTTAGAAGTACAATTAATTGATCCTAACATCGCCGTACAAGGAGTCCTAATAGACTTCGCGAGCGCAGAATAGTACGTGATAGAACAAGCGACTTAATTACAGCCAAAAATCATAAAGCCTAGTAATTCACCGTTCGCGAGCCCTGTGTTACTCGTGAAGACGAACAATGGTTCAGATAGATGATAGGTAGATTTTCGAGAACTAAATAAATATACGGTCGCGGATCGGTATCCTTTACCCCTCATTGCGGATCAAGTCGCGAGATTGCAAAAGCGAGATATTTTATTATTCTGGACATGGCCGGCGGGTTTCTCCAAATCCCTATTCATCCTAATTCTAGGAAGTATACAGCATTGATTACCCTCGATGAACAATTTGTATAATAAGTTGTTGTTTTCTTCGAATTCTTTTGTGCCTTTGTTCGATCCATTCGATGTCCTTTATTTGCATAACATAAGTGCGTGCGCGTTTAATGTTTCTTCCGGAAGTCATTTTCGGGACGGCGATACTAGGCTGACCCCGTCGAAAATGGGGATTCTTATACTTTCGGACAACCCTAATAATTGTGCAGCTCATACTTGTCTAAATATTCTAATATTTATGTTCTTCCTTGCTACAATTTTGTAAACCATCAAAACGTTTACTACGGAAATCCTCAGGAGTAGTCGCGTGCCAAGTCTTCTGTAGCATTTGACCCTTTTTAATTGTGGTGACATAAGAAATCATTTGGTCAGAGTGATCTGTACTACACTTTCCTTCATTGTATTCAGCAGCGGCTGCTGATTTCGATGTTGCGAACAAACGAAACGAGAGATCATTCTTGAGATTCCTTTGAAAACACGTATAACAGCCAACGTGCCATTCGTACGTTGTCGTCTATTTGGATGATGTCATTATTGCCGACTCGATAGATCAAGCTCTAAAAGTATTGCACACCGTACTAGATACCCTTGTAAAAGTCGGATTCTCCTTTAACTTTTCAAAATGTTCTTTTCTAAAGGCATCGGTACTCTATTTGGAATATGTAATTTACGTCGGAGAAGTTCGTCCCAATCCGGGTAAAATGCACGCCTTGAGTTCTTTACCTGCGTCAACGACCGTCACACAGCTCAGGCAGTTCATAGGTTTAGCCCTTTATTTCCGAAAATTCGTCCCTAAACTTTCACGGGTAATGAAACCCTTGTATGCGCTTACTTCCGATAATAAAAACATGACTTGGACAGATAGGCATGGAAAAATAAGGCAAAAGGTAATTTCCGCCCTGACCGACGCGCCGGTGTTAATGGTATTTGACCCGAACTACCCGATAGAACTTCGTATCGACGCTAGTTCGGATGGATAGGAGGTCATTTTAATGCACAGGGTTGAAGGTAAAAATCAAGTAGTGGAATATTACAGCAAAAGAACTAGCCCTGCAGAATCTAGGTATCATTCCTACGAATTAGAAACGCTAGCAGTTGTAAACGCCGTCAAGCACTTCCGTCATTATCTCCACGGACGAGAATTTCTTGTCGTCTCCGATTGTAATCCTTTGAAGGCTTCCAGTAGTAAGGTAAATTTAAATGACAGGGTTTACAGGTGGTGGGCTTACTTACAAACTTTTACTTTTGACATTCTGTACCGGGAAGGTAAACGAATGGCCCACGTAAATTTTGTCTCGCGAAATCCCGTAGACTTGGATCACCTTACGATCAACGAAGTCATAGAGAAGGAAATCAATCTGACCGAAATCTCCGAAGACTAGCTATTAGTGGAATAACGTCGCGACTCCCAAATTTCTGGGATCGTCAATAAATTACAGAACGAAGAGCTCGCGGAAGACGTCGCGAATACGTATGAGTTACGGTCCGGTACCCTTCATCGTAAAATACAGAGAAAAGGCAGGACTCTCTGCTTGTCCATTGTCCCCAGAGGTTTTAGATGATCTGTTATTAACCATGTGCAACAGTCAATTATGCACTTAGGTTGGGATAAAACGCTTGAGAAACCGTGCGAGTGTTACTGGTTCGAAGGAATGGCGGAGTATGTTCGCCAATTCGTAGAGAACTGTCACGCTTGTCAAGTTTCGAAGGCCAGTTCAGGTAAAATACAAGCTGAATTACATCCTATACCTAAGACCAGCATACCTTGGCATACAGTTCACGTGGACATAACGGGCAAACTAAGCGGTAAAAGTGGTTCGAAAGAGTATGTCATTGTTTTGGTCGACGTCTTCACTAAATTCGCATATCTGCATCATACTCGTAAAGTAGATTTCCTTAGTACCGGTAAAGCACTTAAGTACTATATTTTTATTCGGCAGTCCTTGCCGGATAATAGCGGACCAAGAGAGGTGTCCTAACGGGTAAAGAATTCCAAGATTTCTGGCAAGGTGAACACTAAAACTCCACTTAATCTCAACCGGGATTGAATTTTGTGCGGGGATGTTCCTTCGTAGGGCAGGGTTTGACGCGAACTACGCGTAAACGATACTGCACCGCAATATGTGGCGGATAATGCTGTTCTCTACGCAAGCACATTGGATAATTAAATGTTAATTTTTCTTAAAGGTACGATACATATACGTGAACTTTAATAATTTACTTTAATAATTAATAATACAATTGAGTGTGATATATTTTAAAGCAGGGCAAAGCACATACACCCACGTCACAATTTTCACATTCAAGCGAGCTAGTGCCTTTCAAATTGTTTTTCGTTTTCTATTTTCTAGCGACATTTTTAGGTTAAAAATTGTAAAATATTGTAAGGATGCGGATCGGAATGTTAAAAAGAGCATCTAATAATGATATATTTATTTTAACGGAAAGCAATAATTGATATCTGACACTTGTGTATCAAAAATAGACTATATATTTTGCCTGTATATATTGTTAACACTGTTATAAAATATTGCGAGGATAAGAAAAGTGTGAAACAAGACAAACGAAAACGTGCGTTTAGCTTAAACGGTGACCGAGTACCTCTCCAAGGTCGGTGCTGCTGATATTTAAAGGGGTCCTCTCTAAGGTCGGTGCAGCTGATATATAAAGGGGGTCCTCTCCAAGGTCGGTGCTGCTGGTATATAAAGGGGGTCCGATTCCCGGCGGAGCCAGCACCATCCGACCTAGACACGTAAACTAGGCAGATCGGTATAGTCGAACATTAACATTCGAAATTTTTTCGAAATCTTGTAAACCATGGAGATTTTACAAAAGACAAACGATCGGTTCCGAGAAGGAGTTCCCGTCCGGGTGGTTCGAGTCGAATCACTTACCACCATGTGGGTTCGTTTGGCTGGATGGCCGAAGATAACCCAAACACTCAATTTGAAGATGATGGAACATCCCGTGGAGTACTCGCCGAAGGCGAAAAGTTTAAGAACAGGCATGCTAGTCGCCGTGCTAGTAGATTTTAAGGAATCTAGCGCTTGGGAAAGAGCCATCCTTTTACAAAGGACCATGACTGGCTACATCGTTTTTCTAATCGATTGGGGGTTAGAGAGCGAGCAATGTCTCGATTCAATACGGCTGCTGCCCCGTAATTTGGCAAAAATGGCACCGTGGGCTAGAAAAATCGTTCTGCCAGGTGTACGAGAACAACCGATCCAAGGGAAGAGACATCGAGTGGCCCAATTCACCATGTTGAGACGGACAGGGAGCCTAGTCAACATCGATCCTTCTCCAGGAGAAGCAATAACTGCAAGGTTGCTGCTGGACCGAGAGCCGGGAGAATCCGCAAGAGATATGGCAGCATACTGGCTGGAGTTGGGATACCTCGATCCCGAATAATCGCTACTATTGCCAGACTCTTTTTTTCTAAGTATAATAATTCTTGTATGTATGGTTTTGTATGTATGGTTGTATGTACAGTTTTATGTGGATATTTGTATTTTTTTTTTTATATATATGTCGGATCACGATTCGAATTTTGGGCGCGCGACGACTCTTCATGTGGACTAGCCATCGTTTCACAAAGCCGAGATTTTATTTACACGTATATACAGGTCTATCACTAAGCTTAACAAATAATAAGTACAACTAATAATAAGTCTAACAAACACTAAGCCTAATGAATAATACGATCTACGAATAATTAAATTAAATAATACTATTAGCAATGTTTGAGTTCAAACGAATCCACGGTCACCGGGATAACTCCTTACTAAGCGAAACAAACTTAGACGCAAATGCGATCGTCGAAAATGCTCGATGTATCACTCTCCAAGGCAATCGCAAGAATGCCAGCCTCGTGGAGATTTTTCTCCCTGTACGATTGCATTTTGTTTTCTATACCCGTTTGGAAGCATCGAGAAGGTTCCAAACGCCGTTGCTAGGCACACTCGTTGGAAGCATCGAGAAAGTTCCAAACGCCGTTGCTAGGCAGTTTCTGCCTGGAGTTTTGATTACTAATACAATGTATGTCCCATTGCATCGGCACCTCCGAGGCAACATCACACGTGGCTAGGCCCGCTCTCGAGGCCGCATGCCGCCACAACCACATTTCTCGGAAAACACATACAACCACTCCAGACCTCCGTTAGATAAAACATCCATCCCGTGACCGTGGCTACGTTCAGCGACCGATTGTCACCTCGAACCCAATCTCGCTTATTACAAATCTTAAGCAATTACAACTATAATAAAATCTAGGCTAAGGTACTAGAGGATGTTCCCAAAATTTCCAAGGAAAGGCTTCGGCTTTCCTTTCATCTCCGACATGTTATTTCTTCTAATTTTATTGTTAGTTCTTCAATTTGTATTCCAAAAGATTGAACTCTTTTTACGTGCGTGTGTGTTTTTTTTTTTTGTAACTCGTCGAGTTGCAATTCTAATTTTTGCACTTCCTCCTTCATGTCCTCTATGTGCTTCTCGAGCTCTTGTGTCGTCCTGTCTTTGTCGGAACATTCTACTTGAAGATCAGCGAGTTGATGCTCGGGATCGTAATTCAATTTTTGGTCGTTAGCAGTAATAAGCTCACGTAACTTCACTTTTGAACTTGATCTTGTTTGGTCTTGATTGTGTTTTCGTGATGCTTGTGGTGTTCTAAAAGTAATCGTCACGTTGCTTGCATTTTTAGTGCACATTGATACACTGCACTCTGCACAGACAATGCTTTTGTTGTCATGAAATCTCTCTAACTTTTCATTAACAAAACCTTTTATTTTATTATTTAATTTTGGATCATGCGCCCCTGGTGAAGATACATTATGTGTTCTCTTTACCTTTATTATGCACACGTTTTCCTTTTGCTCTCAATTTTTCGATCATCTTGTGCTGTTCTATATATTGTGTTCTTATGTTCTTCGCATATAAATCCTGTCGATTGATTTTATCTTTCAGTTGAGGTACATGTTTAATTCTTTACCTTTTTTTTTTTATGGATTTCTTGATAATCTTTTAGAAGTTGCTCGTTATATTTGGAAAGCTTTCTCACTTCTTCTTCAGCTGTTTCCTAACGGGATTTTTCTTCTTCAAGTTTTTCTGTAACCATTTTTTCTAAACTTCTCCATTTATTCTGTTCTTCTTCGAGTAATTCATTACGTTTCGGTATCTGGCTATCTTTTCCTTTAAAACATTTTATTTTATCAGAGAGTTCTCCTATTTTCAAACTTGCTTCATTTAAGGTAACTTTATGAATTTCCGATTGATGCTTTAACATTTGATGTAAGTCTTCTATTGCTGTTTCACGTTCTTTCAACTGTTCATTAAATTCGTTGTTTAGCATATCCACTCGAGAAATTTCGAGTTCTTGAGCATCGTTTCTTCTTTTAGAAATTTGGCTTATTTTCTCTCGCCTGCTGCTACATGTTGCTGTCATTTTATCAACTTCCTACTTCTTTTTTTTTCTTTTTTTTTTTTTGAACTTGAAATCTTGATTTAAGGTTTGTGTTTCACTATATGATTTATTATTATTAACTAGTTCAACATTATTCTCAGTAGATTTTTTTTCGCGTGATTTTTATACTTATTTAAATAGTTTAACATGAGCAAATGCATCGTACGTCAGATATACCATTTTTAATAAATTGTCGCCTTTATAACTCGAGTTACCTCTGAACGAGTCGCATGATTGATCAATAAGCCATGAGTAATTATGCAAATTCAGTTTTTTTTTCATCTATTTATTTGAATATTATAACAAAGACTTTACATTGAATATTTTATTAAAATTGTAAGTTTTTCATAAACGCTTCAAAATCCACAGTCTATTGATCTACTCCTCTATCCTTTCTCTTTCTCCTCACTAAAATAGATAAATTCCTAATGTAGTTTGTGGATAATATTTTTTTTTTTTTTCTAAAGCAAATCACATTTATCATCTGATATATTTTTTGAAATAATTTCTGTCTGTACATTTTCTTCTTTTTCCTTACTCCTCTTTCTCTTTCTAATGAATTCTTTTTATTCCGTAAAATAGTTTTTGTATATTCAATTTTGTTAAGTGCAATCCTTATTTCTGATAACTTACTTTTATTAGATAATTCTTGTGAATCTTCTACTACATCTTCCATATCATGTTGAGTGCGGCTTCTACCTTCAGTAAATTTAATATCTTGAACCGTATCATTAATTTCAATAGCTCTTTCGGTATCAAGTAAATCGCACTTATTATTTAATATACCTTTTGAATTGACTTCTGTCTCTGCAGTTTCTTCTTTTGTATCTTCTTCGAGTTTTCTTTGTTCTTCTAATCCACCCTTCTCATTTTGTAGGATCTTCCTTGTATCTTCATCTTTTTTAACTTCGACTTTATCAGATCTCCTAGGTCTGCCTCTATGTTTCGCTTCATCAGTTGCTATTACACCCGTTACTGCATTATCATTTTCTACAGATTTATACCTATCGCTATCACTAGCTGTGTTCGTTAAAAGAACTTCTCTTTGTTGACGAGTATCAGTTGTTTCGTTTTCATTATCTGAAATTGATTTTTGTTTAACACTTCTTTTTTCTTCTTTGGTAAATTTATTTTCTACATTTTCCGATGCCTTTTGTTTATTAATTATTTCAGACTTGTCTTCGATTAATTTCGTCTTTAAAGCGCTTCGCAAAATTTTATTTGTGTTTGATTGTCTGGTTTGATTATAAACAATTTCTTCAAATTTTGGCGAAGTAGCAGGCTTTGCAGCAACATTATAACGACTGCTCCGTTTACTACTATCTAACATAGATGGAGATGGATTCTTGTCATCTTTATTCTCTAAAGACTTCTCTTGTGTATTAGCATCTAAATTTCTCGACATAAGATCTGCTGAAGTTTTTGATTCTGTAGTGTCACACGCATTTTTCGCTGTCATCATTTGGTCTTCTTCTATAAGCAAATGTTCATTATTGTAAGCATTATCTCTTGCTTTTTGTATGGATTCTAATGATATATTTTGTTCAACGTTGTCTATTGATTTTGTATCATTTTCAGCAGTTGATTTACTAACTGCTTCTAATTCCTTCGTTTCAATTTGGTTTTCTTTATTTGTATCGCCGTCCAAAATATTTCTCATTGAAATATTATCCTTCTTGTTATGATCTTTTTCTGCTTCTCCTAAACTTTTACTTTTTTTGTCAAACCATTCTTGTAAATTTTGAGTATCTTGTGACGAAGATGGTGACAAATCATTATACAATACTGCAATATCTTCTTTCCTTCGTTTCACAGACTCTTTCTGGTATTCTGTTGAGCTATTGACATCAAACATTAAGTCTGTTTTAATGAAAATATAATCCTGTGAAGCGGTGTCAATTGATACTTTCTTTTCATAAGAATGTTCTACATTAGACTGCAATTCTTTTGAAAATTCTTTCAAAACCATTTCTTCATTTCCTACAGTAACGTCTGTTTTCTCAAAGCTTTTGTTCAAATTATTAGAAACTAAACTACCCTGATAACTCCGACTAGTCGCTGCTTTAATAGTCTCCTTTAACAGTTTTCTTAACTTGATTTCGTTCTGCTTCTGCATAGCGTCTAGTATGGCCCGAATACTTGGATCCACACCAGTAGCCATAGCCAAGCCGGTGAAAATTATCCTTTGTTCCGTGGTATATATAGGGTAAAACGAATGGTAGACCGCAGCATAGTGGTTTCCAACGATCCACACTTGTTCTAATTCCTCACTCAACGTCTTTCGTGTCCATTGACGTAGAAAAAAGTAAGTTATTGTAATATCGGAATATATTAAAGGTGTAATTTTGTCCGATTAATATTGGTTAAATGCGTTAAAGTGAAATGTTATTTACCTATTCAAGATAGCAAAGTAAACATACCATATAGAGGATTTACTACTGTTAACACTCGGTATTCTCGTATTCAAAGTATTTAACCAAATAATTTGGGAATCCAGCGGACGAGCTTGTATTTAATATGATTATATTTAATATAACAACTTTACTCAATATACGCGTAGGATTTTAAATGTCATGAGGGTTGCAGCGGACTCAATTTTAATGTACCTCGATATCTTAGCTTCTTATAATATCCTAATAAAATGTTATTTATCGATTACAATTGTCCTGTCGTATTTTATAGTGTTTGCTTTATAAATGTGAACTTTATTCAAAAAGAGTTCATCGATGATTATCCATTACAGGTTGTTAATAAACCTGAATTATGCACAAAGGAATTGCCGTTAATAACTTAAGATTCTCTGCCCGTCGTACAGGGTACATATAGTAATTATTCTCGACGATCGTAACGTTTAAGTCCAATTCGAGCTTATAGTCCCATGCGAGTTAAACAACGACAATAGTTTGAATTTCTATTTGTTCGTTTGTCGTCTGTTTATACCCGGAACACCTGCTGTAAACCAATACAAAATTTATTAGATCTGTGGCGGATCGGTATCAACAGGACGCCGACAGGTCGAGGCATCAACGCGGCGCAACACCTCCCGGGCGATCCGCGGGTACCAACCGCCAACACTAGAGGGCTACGACGACAACGAGTCTGTCTGTCTAACTCGCTAGCGGTCGAATATACGAGCGATTGATATAAATACCGCACCTAGCGAGACTCCCTCTACGTCTAAGGCAGGGACTACCGGGCATAGCCTTACTGACGAGTCCACCGGTAGTCCCGGGACGAAACGCACTCTCACTCTCTTTTCATCCGCCTCAGATCTATAAATAACACATATAAAACTTATTAATTTATAATTAATATAAAATAGGAGAGCACGAAACTTCCTATTTTATGGATATGTTAAATCTTTGTAAAAAATACCATATCATTAGTATCATTTTAATCGTTCTAAAGGATTTAGCCGCATAAAGCTGTGACCCTTGGAAGAATCGATGTTCACGCGTGACAAATTGAAATTGTGCGAAGGTTCCGGTACGAACATCACAAGCCGAACACCGATACCAGGGGCACAGGCACATGTTCTGGGTTCATTATATATTTATAAAGGGCTGACGATTCAGTGGATGGTCCGGGTAAATTTAAATTGTAAATGAACGCATTGCTGGTTTCAAGTAAAAGCCTGGATAAGAGCGGATATGGTATGAGAGTCTGTCGTGGAAAGGGGAACAGGCCGCTTTTATTTGTAAAGTTTGAATCTCCTCGGTATTGAAGATGTTGAAGCTGCAAGTATGTATTTCATTTTAATCAATTCGAGACCGAGATTTAATTGTAAGACGATACCTAGGTGTCGGTACGATCTGAATGTTTAGTTGGAATGATTCTGTGTTTTACTCTCTCCAGGGTATCCTTTTCATACTTTGATTTTAAATCGATGACAATCTTAAATAGTATGCCTCATATTTTTAAAATATAAAATTATATACTATGTTATTCTATAATGTATTATGTACAGTTATATATATATTAGTTATATTATTTATTATATATGTCGGAGATGAAAGGAAAGCCGAAGCCCTTCCTTGGAAATTTTGGGAACATCCTCTAGTACCTTAGCCTAGATTTTATTATAGTTGTAATTGTTTAAGATTTGTAATAAGCGAGATTGGGTTCGAGGTGACAATCGGTCGCTGAACGTAGACACGGTCACGGGATGGATGTTTTATCTAACGGAGGTCTGGAGTGGTTGTATGTGTTTTCCGAGAAGTGTGGTTGTGGCGGCATGCGGCCTCGAGAGCGGGCCGAGCCACGTGTGATGTTGCCTCGGAGGTGCCGATGCAATGGGACATACATTGTATTTAGTAACCAAAACTCCAGGCAGAAACTGCCTAGCAACGGCGTTTGAAACTCTCTCGATGCTTCCAACGAGTGTGCCTAGCAACGGCGTTTGGAACCTTCTCGATGCTCCCAAACGGGGATAGAAAACAAAATGCAATCGTACAGGGAGAAAAATCTCCACGAGGCTGGCATTCTTGCGATTGCCTTGGAGAGTGATACATCGAGCGTTTTCGAGGATCGCATTTGCGTCTAAGTTAGTTTCGCTTAGTAAGGAGTTATCCCGGTGACCGTGGATTCGTTTGAACTCAAACATTGCTAATAGTATTATTTAATTTAATTATTCGTAGATCGTATTATTTATTAGGCTTAGTGTTTGTTAGACTTATTATTAGTTGTACTTATTATTTGTTAAGCTTAGTGATAGACCTGTATATACGTGTAAATAAAATCTCGGCTTTGTGAAACGATGGCTAGTCCACACGAAGAGTCGTCGCGCGCCCACAATTCGAATCCTGACCCGACATCAGAAGTGGGATCAGTACCGTTTAAAGTGCTACAAGAGCAAATGGACCTTGTGCGCGAGTTAATTCAAACGCTAGCGCACAAAGCGGGGGAGCAACGACCGAGTACGGAATCTAAGGATGCAACGTTACCACGTTTTGACCCCGAAGGCGCGGGCGCCGATCCATCCGCGTGGTGCTCTCATGCTGATCTGATTTTGAAAGACCACCCGATGCAAGAGAGTGCGTTACTTTCCGCTCTAAATCGCGCCCTAAGGGGTTCTGCTGCGCATTGGCTTTCACAAATGGTGCGCGGTGGAAAGCTTACCTGGCCAACGTTCAAGGAACAATTTCTTTCGCGTTTTGGTGGCAGAGAGACAGCCGCTTCGGCGTTAATAAGGAGATCCAGAGAACGACCGTCGGAGACTGAATCTCCGGGAGCGTACGGTAGTCGCCTCCGCTCCATGCTGCAGATGAAGTTGCAAGATCTAACGATGCCCGAAGTGATCAATGCCTTCGCCCTTTATATGATGAGTTCACAAGATCGACGCTTTCGGCGACTAACGCTCGCGAATAATATCAGGACGGAGGACCAATTTCATGATGAAATGAGGATTCTCCCTTACAACGATCAGCCGACATTTTCGCCAAGAAATTCACTAACGGAACCTGAAGCTAAACGCAGCAGGCTATCAGTTCCTCGGATTAAGTGCTACCGCTGTGGTGCTCACGGGCATAGGAGAACGGTGTGTCGCCTGCAAACACAAACGGGGAAGGAGCAGGATATACGAAACCCGAAGGAAAAACGACCAGCCGCATCGTCGAAGGTGACCTGCTTCAAATGCCACGAGGAGGGACATATCGCGCCTAATTGCCCATCATCGCGGAAAAGAAACTACGATTCCATTGACGAACGCCGGATCGACTCCTGTGTAGTAGAAGCCCCGGCTGGTAGATTAAGCCATCTGGGTGAGTCGTATCCATTTTACTTTGATTCTGGGGCCGAGTGTTCGTTAATCAAAGAGTCCCTAGCCTCGAAATTTTCGGGTAAAAGAATAACCGATGTGGTAGTGATGCGGGGGATCGGGAATACTTGTGTCAAGAGTACACTTCAGATTTTGTCCACTGTTCGTATTAACGATCTTACATTGGAGATAGTTTTCCATGTCCTTGCTGACGATTACCTAAAATACGACATCATGATTGGTCGCGAGATTTTGAGCCAGGGATTCGACGTAAATATCGCGCAAGATAGCCTTGTTATTTGTAAAACAAAGGTCGTTAACTCTTGTGGTAAAGTCGCGGAAGATGCGGTCAACATTAACGAGGTTGACACTGATGTGATCGGTAACTATAAAGATCGATTAATCTCTGTTCTCGAACAATTTAAAGAATCATTCATTACGGGTTTCCCGCGTACTCGCGTCAGTACTGGCCAGTTGGAGATACGGCTAATCGATCCCAACGTCACCGTGCAGAGAAGCCCTTACAGGCTTAGCGTGGAAGAGCGAAGAATAGTACGCGAGAGGATAGACGAGTTAATTAAAGCACAAATTGTAAAACCTAGTAATTCGCCGTTCGCGAGCCCCATAATACTCGTGAAGAAGAAGGACGGCTCAGACAGATTGTGCGTAGATTTTCGAGCGCTGAATAAAAATACGGTCGCGGATCGGTATCCCTTACCCCTTATTGCTGACCAAATCGCGAGATTGCAGAGTGCGAGGTACTTCATTAGCCTGGACATGGCTAGCGGATTTCACCAGATCCCCATTCACCCTAACTCGACGGAATATACTGCGTTCGTTACCCCCGACGGTCAATACGAATACGTGACGATGCCGTTTGGGTTGAAAAATGCACCAGCCGTTTTCCAGAGAGCCATTTTTAAGGCCTTAGGCGACCTCGCTTATTCGTATGTCGTTGTTTATTTGGACGACGTTCTAATAATCGCCGACTCAATAGATCAAGCTCTAGAAAGGTTGCACACTGTACTAAACACTCTCGTAAACGCCGGATTTTCTTTCAATTTCGCTAAATGTTCTTTTCTGAAGACGTCGGTACTTTATTTGGGATATGTAATTCGTAACGGAGAAGTTCGTCCAAACCCGGGAAAAATACAAGCTTTGAATTCTTTACCTGCACCGTCGACCGTCACACAGCTTAGGCAGTTTATAGGTTTGGCCTCTTACTTCCGAAAATTTATTCCTAAATTTTCGCAAGTGATGAAACCCTTGTACGCACTCACTTCTAGTAACAAGCACATAACTTGGACGGACAGGCACGAAAAGATAAGACAACAGATAATTTCCGTTCTGACCGACGCGCCGGTGTTAATGATATTTGATCCGAATCGTCCCATAGAGCTACATACCGACGCTAGTTCGGAGGGGTATGGAGCTATTTTAATGCATAGAGTCGAAAAGGAAAACAGAGTCATCGAATATTATAGTAAAAGGACCAGTCCCGCGGAATCTAGGTATCATTCGTACGAACTGGAGACACTAGCAGTAGTAAGCGCCGTTAAGCATTTCCGACACTGCTTACATGGACGGAAATTCTTAGTAGTTACGGACTGTAATTCTTTGAAAGCCTCCAGCAACAAAGTAAACTTAAACGACCGGGTTTATAGGTGGTGGGCTTATTTGCAAACATTCGATTTTGACATCATGTATCGAGAGGGTAAACGAATGGCCCACGTAGATTTCTTTTCGCGAAACCCCGTAGACTTGAATCGCCGTATGATAGACAAGGTCGCAGAGAAAGAGATTAATCTGGCCGAGATCTCCGAAGACTGGCTATTAGCGGAACAACGTCGCGATCCGCAAATCTCCGAAATCGTTAATAAATTACAGAACGAAGAGCTCGCGGAAGATATCGCGAATACCTACGAACTGCGATCCGGTACACTTTACCGTAAAGTACAACGAAAGGGCAGAACCCTTTGCTTACCCATTGTTCCGAGAGGTTTTAGATGGTCCGTCATCAACCATGTGCATCAGTCAATTATGCACTTAGGATGGGATAAAACGCTCGAGAAGCTCTATGAGTATTATTGGTTCGAGGGAATGGCGAAGTATGTTCGCAAGTTTGTCGAGAACTGCCATGCTTGTAGAGTTTCGAAGGCTAGTTCAGGTAAAATACAGGCTGAACTGCATCCTATACCTAAGACCGGCATACCGTGGCATACGGTGCATATGGACATAACGGGCAAGCTGAGTGGCAAGAATGACTCGAACGAGTATGTCGTCGTCTTGATCGATGCCTTTACGAAATTCGTGCACTTATATCACACACGCAAATTGGATTCGCTCAGCGTTATCCAGGCACTTAAGTC
>NW_022885221.1:0-31086 GCF_011952205.1 Bombus bifarius
CCAAGCTTTTGTTCAAATTATTAGAAACTAAACTACCCTGATAACTCCGACTAGTCGCTGCTTTAATAGTCTCCTTTAACAGTTTTCTTAACTTGATTTCGTTCTGCTTCTGCATAGCGTCTAGTATGGCCCGAATACTTGGACCACGCCAGTAGCCATAGCCAAGCCGGTGAAAATTATCCTTTGTTCCGTGGTATATATAGGGTAAAACGAATGGTAGACCGCAGCATAGTGGTTTCCAACGATCCACACTTGTTCTAATTCCTCACTCAACGTCTTTCGTGTCCATTGACGTAGAAAAAAGTAAGTTATTGTAATATCGGAATATATTAAAGGTGTAATTTTGTCCGATTAATATTGGTTAAATGCGTTAAAGTGAAATGTTATTTACCTATTCAAGATAGCAAAGTAAACATACCATATAGAGGATTTACTACTGTTAACACTCGGTATTCTCGTATTCAAAGTATTTAACCAAATAATTTGGGAATCCAGCGGACGAGCTTGTATTTAATATGATTATATTTAATATAACAACTTTACTCAATATACGCGTAGGATTTTAAATGTCATGAGGGTTGCAGCGGACTCAATTTTAATGTACCTCGATATCTTAGCTTCTTATAATATCCTAATAAAATGTTATTTATCGATTACAATTGTCCTGTCGTATTTTATAGTGTTTGCTTTATAAATGTGAACTTTATTCAAAAAGAGTTCATCGATGATTATCCATTACAGGTTGTTAATAAACCTGAATTATGCACAAAGGAATTGCCGTTAATAACTTAAGATTCTCTGCCCGTCGTACAGGGTACATATAGTAATTATTCTCGACGATCGTAACGTTTAAGTCCAATTCGAGCTTATAGTCCCATGCGAGTTAAACAACGACAATAGTTTGAATTTCTATTTGTTCGTTTGTCGTCTGTTTATACCCGGAACACCTGCTGTAAACCAATACAAAATTTATTAGATCTGTGGCGGATCGGTATCAACAGGACGCCGACAGGTCGAGGCATCAACGCGGCGCAACACCTCCCGGGCGATCCGCGGGTACCAACCGCCAACACTAGAGGGCTACGACGACAACGAGTCTGTCTGTCTAACTCGCTAGCGGTCGAATATACGAGCGATTGATATAAATACCGCACCTAGCGAGACTCCCTCTACGTCTAAGGCAGGGACTACCGGGCATAGCCTTACTGACGAGTCCACCGGTAGTCCCGGGACGAAACGCACTCTCACTCTCTTTTCATCCGCCTCAGATCTATAAATAACACATATAAAACTTATTAATTTATAATTAATATAAAATAGGAGAGCACGAAACTTCCTATTTTATGGATATGTTAAATCTTTGTAAAAAATACCATATCATTAGTATCATTTTAATCGTTCTAAAGGATTTAGCCGCATAAAGCTGTGACCCTTGGAAGAATCGATGTTCACGCGTGACAAATTGAAATTGTGCGAAGGTTCCGGTACGAACATCACAAGCCGAACACCGATACCAGGGGCACAGGCACATGTTCTGGGTTCATTATATATTTATAAAGGGCTGACGATTCAGTGGATGGTCCGGGTAAATTTAAATTGTAAATGAACGCATTGCTGGTTTCAAGTAAAAGCCTGGATAAGAGCGGATATGGTATGAGAGTCTGTCGTGGAAAGGGGAACAGGCCGCTTTTATTTGTAAAGTTTGAATCTCCTCGATATTGAAGATGTTGAAGCTGCAAGTATGTATTTCATTTTAATCAATTCGAGACCGAGATTTAATTGTAAGACGATACCTAGGTGTCGGTACGATCTGAATGTTTAGTTGGAATGATTCTGTGTTTTACTCTCTCCAGGGTATCCTTTTCATACTTTGATTTTAAATCGATGACAATCTTAAATAGTATGCCTCATATTTTTAAAATATAAAATTATATACTATGTTATTCTATAATGTATTATGTACAGTTATATATATATTAGTTATATTATTTATTATATATGTCGGAGATGAAAGGAAAGCCGAAGCCCTTCCTTGGAAATTTTGGGAACATCCTCTAGTACCTTAG
Organism: Bombus bifarius; assembly: GCF_011952205.1. NCBI lineage: Eukaryota > Metazoa > Arthropoda > Insecta > Hymenoptera > Apidae > Bombus > Bombus bifarius. Next base: position 2,067 of record NW_022885221.1, read on the forward strand.
CCTAGATTTTATTATAGTTGTAATTGTTTAAGATTTGTAATAAGCGAGATTGGGTTCGAGGTGACAATCGGTCGCTGAACGTAGCCACGGTCACGGGATGGATGTTTTATCTAACGGAGGTCTGGAGTGGTTGTATGTGTTTTCCGAGAAGTGTGGTTGTGGCGGCATGCGGCCTCGAGAGCGGGCCGAGCCACGTGTGATGTTGCCTCGGAGGTGCCGATGCAATGGGACATACATTGTATTTAGTAACCAAAACTCCAGGCAGAAACTGCCTAGCAACGGCGTTTGAAACTCTCTCGATGCTTCCAACGAGTGTGCCTAGCAACGGCGTTTGGAACCTTCTCGATGCTCCCAAACGGGGATAGAAAACAAAATGCAATCGTACAGGGAGAAAAATCTCCACGAGGCTGGCATTCTTGCGATTGCCTTGGAGAGTGATACATCGAGCGTTTTCGAGGATCGCATTTGCGTCTAAGTTAGTTTCGCTTAGTAAGGAGTTATCCCGGTGACCGTGGATTCGTTTGAACTCAAACATTGCTAATAGTATTATTTAATTTAATTATTCGTAGATCGTATTATTTATTAGGCTTAGTGTTTGTTAGACTTATTATTAGTTGTACTTATTATTTGTTAAGCTTAGTGATAGACCTGTATATACGTGTAAATAAAATCTCGGCTTTGTGAAACGATGGCTAGTCCACATGAAGAGTCGTCGCGCGCCCACAATTCGAATCCTGACCCGACATCAGAAGTGGGATCAGTACCGTTTAAAGTGCTACAAGAGCAAATGGACCTTGTGCGCGAGTTAATTCAAACGCTAGCACACAAAGCGGGGGAGCAACGACCGAGTACGGAATCTAAGGATGCAACGTTACCACGTTTTGACCCCGAAGGCGCGGGCGCCGATCCATCCGCGTGGTGCTCTCATGCTGATCTGATTTTGAAAGACCACCCGATGCAAGAGAGTGCGTTACTTTCCGCTCTAAATCGCGCCCTAAGGGGTTCTGCTGCGCATTGGCTTTCACAAATGGTACGCGGTGGAAAGCTTACCTGGCCAACGTTCAAGGAACAATTTCTTTCGCGTTTTGGTGGCAGAGAGACAGCCGCTTCGGCGTTAATAAGGATATCCAGAGAACGACCGTCGGAGACTGAATCTCCGGGAGCGTACGGTAGTCGCCTCCGCTCCATGCTGCAGATGAAGTTGCAAGATCTAACGATGCCCGAAGTGATCAATGCCTTCGCCCTTTATATGCTGAGTTCACAAGATCGACGCTTTCGGCGACTAACGCTCGCGAATAATATCAGGACGGAGGACCAATTTCATGATGAAATGAGGATTCTCCCTTACAACGATCAGCCGACATTTTCGCCAAGAAATTCACTAACGGAACCTGAAGCTAAACGCAGCAGGTTATCAGTTCCTCGGATTAAGTGCTACCGCTGTGGTGCTCACGGGCATAGGAGAACGGAGTGTCGCCTGCAAACACAAACGGGGAAGGAGCAGGATATACGAAACCCGAAGGAAAAACGACCAGCCGCATCGTCGAAGGTGACCTGCTTCAAATGCCACGAGGAGGGACATATCGCGCCTAATTGCCCATCATCGCGGAAAAGAAACTACGATTCCATTGACGAACGCCGGATCGACTCCTGTGTAGTAGAAGCCCCGGCTGGTAGATTAAGCCATCTGGGTGAGTCGTATCCATTTTACTTTGATTCTGGGGCCGAGTGTTCGTTAATCAAAGAGTCCCTAGCCTCGAAATTTTCGGGTAAAAGAATAACCGATGTGGTAGTGATGCGGGGGATCGGGAATACTTGTGTCAAGAGTACACTTCAGATTTTGTCCACTGTTCGTATTAACGATCTTACATTGGAGATAGTTTTCCATGTCCTTGCTGACGATTACCTAAAATACGACATCATGATTGGTCGCGAGATTTTGAGCCAGGGATTCGACGTAAATATCGCGCAAGATAGCCTTGTTATTTGTAAAACAAAGGTCGTTAACTCTTGTGGTAAAGTCGCGGAAGATGCGGTCAACATTAACGAGGTTGACACTGATGTGATCGGTAACTATAAAGATCGATTAATCTCTGTTCTCGAACAATTTAAAGAATCATTCATTACGGGTTTCCCGCGTACTCGCGTCAGTACTGGCCAGTTGGAGATACGGCTAATCGATCCCAACGTCACCGTGCAGAGAAGCCCTTACAGGCTTAGCGTGGAAGAGCGAAGAATAGTACGCGAGAGGATAGACGAGTTAATTAAAGCACAAATTGTAAAACCTAGTAATTCGCCGTTCGCGAGCCCCATAATACTCGTGAAGAAGAAGGACGGCTCAGACAGATTGTGCGTAGATTTTCGAGCGCTGAATAAAAATACGGTCGCGGATCGGTATCCCTTACCCCTTATTGCTGACCAAATCGCGAGATTGCAGAGTGCGAGGTACTTCATTAGCCTGGACATGGCTAGCGGATTTCACCAGATCCCCATTCACCCTAACTCGACGGAATATACTGCGTTCGTTACCCCCGACGGTCAATACGAATACGTGACGATGCCGTTTGGGTTGAAAAATGCACCAGCCGTTTTCCAGAGAGCCATTTTTAAGGCCTTAGGCGACCTCGCTTATTCGTATGTCGTTGTTTATTTGGACGACGTTCTAATAATCGCCGACTCAATAGATCAAGCTCTAGAAAGGTTGCACACTGTACTAAACACTCTCGTAAACGCCGGATTTTCTTTCAATTTCGCTAAATGTTCTTTTCTGAAGACGTCGGTACTTTATTTGGGATATGTAATTCGTAACGGAGAAGTTCGTCCAAACCCGGGAAAAATACAAGCTTTGAATTCTTTACCTGCACCGTCGACCGTCACACAGCTTAGGCAGTTTATAGGTTTGGCCTCTTACTTCCGAAAATTTATTCCTAAATTTTCGCAAGTGATGAAACCCTTGTACGCACTCACTTCTAGTAACAAGCACATAACTTGGACGGACAGGCACGAAAAGATAAGACAACAGATAATTTCCGTTCTGACCGACGCGCCGGTGTTAATGATATTTGATCCGAATCGTCCCATAGAGCTACATACCGACGCTAGTTCGGAGGGGTATGGAGCTATTTTAATGCATAGAGTCGAAAAGGAAAACAGAGTCATCGAATATTATAGTAAAAGGACCAGTCCCGCGGAATCTAGGTATCATTCGTACGAACTGGAGACACTAGCAGTAGTAAGCGCCGTTAAGCATTTCCGACACTACTTACATGGACGGAAATTCTTAGTAGTTACGGACTGTAATTCTTTGAAAGCCTCCAGCAACAAAGTAAACTTAAACGACCGGGTTTATAGGTGGTGGGCTTATTTGCAAACATTCGATTTTGACATCATGTATCGAGAGGGTAAACGAATGGCCCACGTAGATTTCTTTTCGCGAAACCCCGTAGACTTGAATCGCCGTATGATAGACAAGGTCGCAGAGAAAGAGATTAATCTGGCCGAGATCTCCGAAGACTGGCTATTAGCGGAACAACGTCGCGATCCGCAAATCTCCGAAATCGTTAATAAATTACAGAACGAAGAGCTCGCGGAAGATATCGCGAATACCTACGAACTGCGATCCGGTACACTTTACCGTAAAGTACAACGAAAGGGCAGAACCCTTTGCTTACCCATTGTTCCGAGAGGTTTTAGATGGTCCGTCATCAACCATGTGCATCAGTCAATTATGCACTTAGGATGGGATAAAACGCTCGAGAAGCTCTATGAGTATTATTGGTTCGAGGAAATGGCGAAGTATGTTCGCAAGTTTGTCGAGAACTGCCATGCTTGTAGAGTTTCGAAGGCTAGTTCAGGTAAAATACAGGCTGAACTGCATCCTATACCTAAGACCGGCATACCGTGGCATACGGTGCATATGGACATAACGGGCAAGCTGAGTGGCAAGAATGACTCGAAAGAGTATGTCGTCGTCTTGATCGATGCCTTTACGAAATTCGTGCACTTATATCACACACGCAAATTGGATTCGCTCAGCGTTATCCAGGCACTTAAGTCCGCCGTGTTTTTGTTCGGTAGTCCCTGTCGGATAATAGCAGATCAGGGTAGATGTTTCACGGGCCGGGAATTTCAAGAATTCTGTGCAAGCAAACAAATCAAAGTTCATTTGATCGCGACCGGTGCAAGTAGGGCCAATGGGCAAGTAGAACGTGTTATGAGCACGTTAAAAAAATATGTTCACAACGGTAGAAACGACCGGGCGTTCATGGCAAGACGCGATCGGGGAGATGCAATTGGCTTTGAATTGCACCATCAACCGCGTAACCAAATCGAGTCCTTTAGAGTTATTGATTGGTAGAGCAGCAAGACCGTATGACTTATTACTACCTGATAACATTGAGGAAAAAGAAATAGATATCTCCAGTGTAAGACAACAGGCAATAAAAGAGATGGAAACTAGTGCTAGGTATGACAAAGAGAGATTCGATAAAACCAAAGCTAAAGTAGTTAGGTTTAATCCTGGTGATTTGGTACTACGCCAAAATGAAGAAAGGAACCAGACAAAATTGGATCCAAAATTCAGGGGTCCGTTTGTGATATCGGAGGTCCTGGGAGGAGACCGATATACCTTGAAAACACTGGATGGGAAAAGGTCATACAAGTACAGTCATGACAGGTTAAGGAAAATGCCGGATAGTCGCATTCCTGCGGAGTTGGATGTCTGTTGTGATGACGAGAACAGTGACCATGGCGATGTGAGTGCCCCGATCCCAGAGGATCGTAGAATTATATGAGCCCAGGTGCGGCCATGGGACGGAGTTCAGTGCGGTCAGGCACTGGGAGTGACGATGTCACGAAGCTGGGAGCCGGTTTAGTACCGACAGCGACGATGTCACGAAGCTGGGAGCCGGTTTGGTACCGACAGCGACGATGTCACGAAGCTGGGAGCCGGTTTAGTACCGACAGCGACGATGTCACGAAGCTGGGAGCCGGTTTAGTACCGACAGCGACGATGTCACGAAGCTGGGAGCCGGTTTAGTACCGACAGCGACGATGTCACGAAGCTGGGAGCCGGTTTAGTACCGACAGCGACAATGCCACGAGGTTGGAGCTGGTTTAGTACCGATAGCGACAATGTCACGAGGTTGGAGCTGGTCTAGTACCGACAGCGACAATGTCACGGATTTGGAGCTGGTCTAGTACCGACAGCGACGATGTCACGACGCTGGAGCTGGTCTAGTACCGACAGTGACAATGTCACGAGGCTGGAGGCGGTCTAGTGTTGACAGCGATCGTGTTACGAAGCTGGTTATGTAACGAACTTTGAGAGTATGTGCGATTCGAAGGATGAGACCCATTTGGGTGTGAAATCGAGAATGGTCCGTCATGTCATTACGACCCGACTGAAAGCACGCACAATGCAACTGGCACTTTGAATGCTAATCACAATGACACTAATCTTGTTTCCTTTTGTTTTGTTGACGAAGGTACACCCGAGGACGTGTGATAGTCAGGATGGCCGTGTCGGAGATGAAAGGAAAGCCGAAGCCCTTCCTTGGAAATTTTGGGAACATCCTCTAGTACCTTAGCCTAGATTTTATTATAGTTGTAATTGTTTAAGATTTGTAATAAGCGAGATTGGGTTCGAGGTGACAATCGGTCGCTGAACGTAGCCACGGTCACGGGATGGATGTTTTATCTAACGGAGGTCTGGGGTGGTTGTATGTGTTTTCCGAGAAGTGTGGTTGTGGCGGCATGCGGCCTCGAGAGCGGGCCGAGCCACGTGTGATGTTGCCTCGGAGGTGCCGATGCAATGGGACATACATTGTATTTAGTAACCAAAACTCCAGGCAGAAACTGCCTAGCAACGGCGTTTGAAACTCTCTCGATGCTTCCAACGAGTGTGCCTAGCAACGGCGTTTGGAACCTTCTCGATGCTCCCAAACGGGGATAGAAAACAAAATGCAATCGTACAGGGAGAAAAATCTCCACGAGGCTGGCATTCTTGCGATTGCCTTGGAGAGTGATACATCGAGCGTTTTCGAGGATCGCATTTGCGTCTAAGTTAGTTTCGCTTAGTAAGGAGTTATCCCGGTGACCGTGGATTCGTTTGAACTCAAACATTGCTAATAGTATTATTTAATTTAATTATTCGTAGATCGTATTATTTATTAGGCTTAGTGTTTGTTAGACTTATTATTAGTTGTACTTATTATTTGTTAAGCTTAGTGATAGACCTGTATATACGTGTAAATAAAATCTCGGCTTTGTGAAACGATGGCTAGTCCACATGAAGAGTCGTCGCGCGCCCACAATTCGAATCCTGACCCGACATATATATATATTATATTATTATATATATGTATAATAATTCTATATTGAAAAAAATATGAAATTAACATGATATATACATTACTACATAAGTTATATATAAAATATGTATATTATACCCTTGCCTACTGACTGATATGAATTTCTTTCGGTCTCGAATGCGTTAAAAGAGAGCGCAAAGAAGTCGAAATTACTTATTGTAATTAGTAAAACGACCTCTTTAAGTCTTTCATCGAGACAGACAATCTACAGGTATTAATCGACCAATTTCTCCAAGCTGATAACTTCGAATTGATGTTTATATATAAGAAGTGTTATGTGTTAATCTGTCTAAATGTTTAAAAGGTGTTATAAATTAAATGTTGTTAAACGATACGTAATTGCCTTTTGATCGTAAATTTTACTATCAAGGGGTCTTTTATGTATGCGTAATCATTGTGAATTATAACAATTTATGTGATCGATATTAAAGGTGTTTAAAAGCATATTATTATTATATATTATTATTCTATATTATTATTCTCCTATATTATTATCCTATATTATTATAGCATTCCTATATTATTATAATATCCAATTACATGTTGATACACAAGATATACAGATTATTATTTATAACGTTTTGGTTTTCTTAATTGAGTCATTCATTTAGTACAAATGATAAGAAATTAGTAATAATTCACAAAAAAGGGATATTGCAGTAGAAATATTATAAAAAAACATTTTCTGTTTTAGTGTAGAGTTACTCCTTCTTACAGACAGTGTCGTACAAATCTGTACGTCTCTGAGAAAATGTAGGCATCTGAGCCCTTACTTCCTCAACAACTTTTAGATCTGTTAGAAAAAAGAAACATACGAAGTAATAAGTAATGCTTACTAATAAATTCAACAAATACAGAGGAAGATGGCTAAATCGATAAATTAACGAGACTAAAAATTAATTACATCATGGGTCTCTCGCTTTTAATTTTAAGCTGTAAATTACCGATATCGGTGACTGCCATATTCTCTTGAGTTTCCAAATCGTAAAGAATCTTTCCCCAGGGATTGGTCAACTGTGTATGCCCCCATGCGACGTAACTTGCTGAAGGAACACGAGCCGGTGATATGCAAGCAACGTATAATTGGTTATCATTCGCTCTGGAACGCTGAAGTAATGACCAGTGCAGTGGTCCAGTGGTCATATTGAATGCCGCTGGATATATCAGCATTTGGCAACCTAACCCAGAGAAGCAGGAAATATGAAGCCACCGAATACCAATTAACTTCGTAGTTGCACGGTTCACATTCCATCATTTCTGAATATGCGAGGGCAGTCCTCTTATTGTGCTTTTAATTCTTTTATTTGTTTCATTTTCAGCAAATATACTGGTTTTTTAAATTAAGCTTCTTTTTATACAGAGTTACAGATTATATTAATTTTATATAGAATATATTTAAGAAAGATATTTAATTTTTTGCTAGTTAAGTATTGATCGATTAAATTACTGTACCTTTGTTCCGATAAATGCGTGCCATTTCCTCGAATCTAATATCATAGCAAATGCCAATACCTATTTTGCAGCCCTTCACATCGAACGTCGTTAGGGAGTTACCAGGACCGAGTGAATCACTCTCTCGAAAAGTAATCTTATTAGGAATGTCGATGTCGAATAGATGTACCTAATAACATAAAAATGTAGTCGCTAATTCTATTGCTGCAACTTTTGTAATTTAATATCAAAGTTACCAACTCCTAAACTTTAATTATTTTTTATTTAATAACTGACAGCGTTTTTATCACTTTCTTTTATTTAAAAATCTTATCATTTAATAATGTTTAAAAAGGAGAAAAAATAAGTATTTTCGTATGTGAAAAATTTATATTACACATTACAACAAAAATGAGCGTTTCCCGTATCATAACGTATTTTATAAACCGTAAATTATAGAATTGGTTATAGTATACGTATGTACATATGTATATTCCTAAATTGTGTATATTCCTAAATGTATATTCCTAGATAGAGTCACTTTCTTCACCCCAATATTTTCAAATTCAAAGCCATAAAGGAATATATTACTTACCTTTCGGTGTTTTGCTATCAAAGTTCCATCGGGACCCCAAATAGTACAGGTCTTGTACAATTTATCGCCCTCTATTTCAGGCATCGTACCACCAACTACATAGATGTTGTTTTCTTTAGCTGCATTCGATAAAGCAACGCTCGTTTCACCATCAGGAATACTCTCGGCGTATTTTGGAAAGTACTCTGCATTGCAATATTTCAATTAATGAAAAATAACTGTCTTTTGTTCCAACCATAAATTAAATTGAAATTTTTGTCAGTTTTTTATTTTCTAAATTATCAAAATAACTAAGTTTTATATTTCGACTTAATTAAATATGCAATTACTTAGCTAATAGTATATATAATAAATTGTTTCTACAGGTTCAAAATGAAAAATGAATATTTAGAAATATTTAATTACGACAATGCTATTTGTGTTAGCATCAGTGGCTTGTTACTCAACGACTTTGCTAGTACTTTTTGAAACATAAAGTTAGTTTTCAATTAACACTTATACTAGAGGCGGAATTATAAATGCAAAATAATTGATAATACTAATTTATAAGTACCTAATTATTAGTATCTTAAAAAATATATTTATACAAAAATCACGATAATCATGAAAATGGGGAAATCCTATATTCTCGACTCAATTCACAATCTTTATGGAAGTATAAACGGTAAGGTAATTTATCTACTTTTACTTTTTCTATATAGTTGTTACACACATGGTAAATTATTGAAAAAAAAACAAATTATTACGTATTCCATATGGTGAATTAAAGCATTCAGGAAGAGCTATATCAGCATTGTGCTCTTTTGCGCTAGAAATGTAGGAAACTGCCCGCTCTACATTTTTGCGTTTTACTTCATTTACTTCAAGTTGTACCAACGCCAAGCGAAATGCTAAAATGTTGGAAAAGTTAAATACATTCGGTTATATATTTCCCATACTTTTTATCTATAAATACTTTTTACATAGTCAATACTTACTCGACATCGTCCGCACTACTTGTTTAGCGATGTTTGTAAGTATCATAATGTTGAGGTTATGTATGGTACTACTCAATATCAACATTACGTAAGCAATACGCAGGGATTTTTAATAATTCTTGGTAAAGTTTAGGACATTAATTTTGATGTAATTGTAAACATTATTTGTTCACAATTTGTTCATTTACTTTGCAACAAAAAGAACGCATCTGCAAGCGTGTTAATCGGATAACGACGAACTTCATTTCGCAAACACCGACACGTGAAACATTTTGAAGTTACGTCGACGCGAGAGTAATTGGTTCCCTTAAATTACTCAATTTCCATTTCTTTCGCCATGTATATTCGAGTATTGCATTTGAATTGCAGAGCAGTCGAAAGTAGAGGAGCACCTCGCCGATATATCGACAGGAACATGAATTTTTTTTTCATAGGGCGAATATTTTTTCCATTGAATTATTAAACCGAGTCAAATTTTCAAACTCAACCACTTAATTTAATCGTTTTACATAAAACATTTCAATCTTTTTTCTTCTAAATACTTTACCTATATTTCATCTGGCTGAATATTCCATATTTTTAAAGCTTGTTGATAATTACAAATACGTAATTATCATTCTGAAGCTAGAAATTTGAAATAAAATTGCTCTGCGTGAAAGGAAATAATTCAACGTTTTATATATTTGCTGTTAAAATGATATAATAAGTTTCAGTAAAATAACTTCACTAAAATTTGTGGTTTTTTCCTTTTCTATTTTTTTTTTTTTGGTTTTATGTGTTCAAGGGCGAACGTTCCCTCTCATTTCTTGTATTTTTATGAGGAATTTAGCCTTTTTACACCACGAGAGTCTCAACGTTTTCATTTTCACGCCTACGCTACGCTCGTTAAACACGTTCTAATGAGACCATGTGCTAACATTGCGAGTTTTATTATTTTCGCACAATAATTTATCATTTTAGATTTCAAATATTACATTCATACATTTTTCGTTGTAAATTTCTTTCTCTATTTAAACAATTTACCATTGTTGCTACAATAAATCAATTAATTAAATTAATTGATCAGTTTAAACTTAAAATATCATTTCATAAGTTTTCGTCACTTGAATCTAAAAACAACAGAAAACGGTATACCCGCATCATACATAGAAAGGAGATTAAAAAGCTAGAGTGATCATATTCAACGATCACAAAACGATAATAGGACATTGTGTTTCTTCTGAAGGGCATGAAATTGTCAGGAGATTATGCCATAAATGAAATTGGAAGCTGGCTGGTCAAAGGGATTAAACTCGGTTAAACTCAATTGTGCTATATTGCACAAAGACTTGAGAACTGCTACCAAATATCTACTAGCTTAAAGGTGTGCTGATTACACCTTACAAATTGTAATTATATTTCAAATACAATCTCCTAAGTAATAAGTAAATTAAATTAATACTTTACCTAGAATCTGTGATACATTAATATAACAAAAATACATTTCTTAAATTATTCATTAATTTGCAATGTAATTAGAATATTATCTTTATTTTCTGGTGTCTTTATTATTCTTAAAAGATACGCTGCTTGTTTGCAAATTTAACACTACGTATGCTATTAATAAATCATTTTATATTTAATTTTGCAACCTTCAATCATTGTTAAAATTGATTGATAATACCGTTGGTTAATAGAAATTTGAAAATGCTCTCGTTTCCACTCGATTAAAAGGTAATTGCACAAACTGTCACAGTGTTGACTACAAATCACGTGTGTCGTTCTATTAAATTTATACACAATAGTATTTATTCTCGTTTTAATTTAAAATGAAATATGTTATTGTATGAATAGCAGAATGTTCAAATAATTGAAACAACTTTTTGTCCTCTAATTAATGATTCTCATTTAAAAAAATTTAAGAATTTTAATCAAGAAGATTTTGAAGTCTCGATCTAAAATGACCAAGGATTGAAACAGAGAATATTTTGATGCCAACAAATACATATTCTTCAGATATGAAACAAATGTGATAATAAAAATCGGTGTACATGAATGAATGTTGAAATATTGGAAAATTGTATAATTATATCCATTCTCTGTTGCGTTTAGATGTTTCAATTAATGTTTCATCAGAATTTTTATCGAATATTTTAGAGGTACTGGCTGTAAGGTTTTTTTTAAAATTAAAATTAAAATTAAAATTAAATGTAAGAACAGATTCAAAGTATAACATTTAAAAATTTGTGGTTATAAAATTTACTTGTATGTCATAATTATGTAAGTGAATTAATCTCATAATTAATTAAATGAATTTATTCTATGTGAGTAAATTATATTTATCTATAATAAGTCTTAACTTATTATTAATAATCAGCTAACATTGCATAATACTAAGTAAAGTAACTGAAAATTCTCGACGTGAGAATTGATTATAATTTCAACAAGAAAATAAAAAAGAAAAGAAAAGAAAAGAAAAAAGAAAAAAAAATTCTATGTAAGTGATTGTTCTATGTAAGTAATTCTATGTAAGTGATTTGGGGCTCGGCCAGTACCTTGCCCTTCTTTGGGATATTCCGAATTATCTGTCCTCTCCGAGCTGCAAATCTGATATCTCAGATGTTAGGGAAACCCCCTGGCCGGTAAGGCACGATAGACAGATGAGACTAAACGGCTGGTGGAGAGGGCAATCATCAACAGAGGGTCACACCGTGCGGATACAATACTGGGGTCTCAATAAAATCTTACAACCGTGGTGTTCAGAACATCAAACTCTGTTTGCATACACCCGGTGCACATAAAGTGTCAAATTACACTAACACTGGATTTATTGAACCTCTTTCACCTTGACCAGTGGCTCTTTAGTTTATGATTTGCAACAGAATCCCTGCATCAACGCAGGTTCACGAAACATACAACTTCACGCACCAAATATCGATTACAGTCAATCGACACTAACAATCAATAATTTGTCTGCGAGATGCTCCTCTGGAAGTTTTAACTATATATATTCCGGTTTTAACTATATATATTTAACTATATATATTAACTATATATTTTCCCTAGGAACAGTAAGATTTTAACGATACAACTTTATCAAGAGATCTTAATGTCATAAACGGTATCGAAACTTCGTAATTAATATTGTTAAGGAAGAAAATATTGGTAATCTCCTCGAACGACGAGCGCTTGATATTCACAATTAGAACTCGATATCTTAGCTTCTTATAATATCCTAATAAAATGTTATTTATCGATTACAATTGTCCTGTCGTATTTTATTGTGTTTGCTTTATAAATGTGAACTTTATTCAAAAAGAGTTCATCGATATAACGGTATTGAAGAGAACTACTCGAGAAACTATATCTAGCGCTTGGATGGACGGATTGCTTGCTTCTTACAATCGAATAATTGGAGTGTAACTAGAAACACGAACGGTAGTTTAGCAATGGAGAAGAACTTTAGAACGACAGCAATTTTCTTCTTGTTTCTTTGAGAAAGGCACCGTTCATTTTATGTTTGACGAGAATGGGGTTGTTGGACGAATTTGATTAAAAAGGAAAGATCTTTAACAAATCTATATTTTTGATTTAATTATTTGAAAATGCAATTTTGCATATACCTATGTGCAATTATATACTATAATCGCAGGCGTTTCTTTAAAATGATGTACCATTGAAACAAGGCAAAATATCGTCGAATTCTTCTAGATTCAATTTCTCAAAAGAATGGCTCTATTGATTAACCAAACATAGTTCCCATAAGCATATACGTACTTCTCAGAAAAGATAGTTATATCTAGATCAATATTACTCCCCACAGTGACCTATATGTCAAAGAAAAAAAAAGACACATCAAGTATTAAATCATACTACTATTACGTCCACTATCTCTACAAATCCTCCACTCTTGGAAAAGTCTATCTTATTCAAACGTAACGTAACTCAAATTAAATCTTTTCCATCATCATAAATACGAAACATTTATAAAATTATCATCTTCGATTATTTACTCAACATCTAGCTAACAAAATCTTCTCCATCGCCGTACCCCTTAATCCTGACCGCGTACAATTAACGTATGAATAGTTAATTTATTGAAATTTAAACGACCATTTTACGCTACTTGTACTCGAATGATTTTAGGATCTTGCTGTATCTCTTGCACAGTGTTATACTGACAGGCGAGAAACATAGAAACGTAACTTCCGATCCATTGATTTACCCTAAACAGACGATGATAGGTTATACGGTGGACGCAATACAGAAGCGTTTCCGATGCAATTCGAAGGTGCGTTGTTACAATGGAGTTCATCGATCCATAATGACTATTTCCCCGTCAGCTACAGCCTGTAATAACGGAATAGCCAATAAAGTATATCCTGTCGATTTAATCGTTACCCCCACGGTGCACCGCGCGCACGGAGATCGGATCGGTGATTTTCACGTGATGTTTCGCAAATCGTGAGGCGCTCGCGTGATTCGCGCGTTTTAAGCGTTCCCGCTCTTCCCGTCCGATAGAAAGAGAAAGGGAACAGGGGGTGGAAGGAAGAGGGAAGATACGTGATGCGGGTTCAACCTGCCGCGGGAACCTTTAAAGAAGGTCGGTGCAACGGGAGAGATGTAATTTTAACAAATTGGAGAACAAGTCATTGTAAAAGATGGATATTCAGATGTTGGAGATGCAGCAGATCTACGACTCGCTGGAATTAAGTTAGTTAAGGTGTTGAAAACCTAACGTCTTTTCAAAGGCGTTTGCCGCGTTTCTTTTCAAATCAAAATACATACACACGATACGTACAATGTATGCGCCTAAAGTTTTAAAGTTAATTTCTATTCAAGGAATGGACTGTTTTATTAAAGGTTTAGGAAATTGAAAAGAAGCAATTGCTTGTTTCTAAGAAAGAATCGCGAGAAGTACAGTTAGAAACTGTATTGTGAATCACTTTTCCTGGTTTCCGTAACGAGGAAGTGAAAAAAAAACGCAGATAAGTCAGCTTTTACCGCAGCTAAATGGGAGATACGCAGGTACGAGTCGTTACAGTTTTGTCGTTGCAACGATTCCCGCTGCGTAATTTGATAATGAACAGTTGAAAAATAGCAGCGTTGTATCCGTACTCTTTAATATCCCATTATATGGAAGTTAACGACCGGAAAATACACCGCTCGACTACTTGAAGGAAGTAGCTCATGAGCAAGTCTTTTGTATCCTCGCAATGATATAATTCCTGTAACGTCTCGTTCTCGGAGGATTTATTTCGTTGATTTGTACGTGTTTATTACTTTTGTGTTTTCATGAATGGAGCATGTCACATGCGAATCGTAATATGGTTTTAATGGCGTTTCGACTTCAATGATATCAGCGGCTGATTGCGCTTCCCGTAAGAAGCTTCCAATCATTATGTATTTTAGGAACAACAAATAAGGATATTTAGAGAACGAATTAATTATTCAATTGTTCGCGCAAGAAATACTCAGTACCTGTCTCTTTTTCGAAAGTTATAAATGCTGTTTTCAAAGAGTTCCTTAGCTCACCATAAACCAGATAAGAATCTTTGGTTCCATCTAGAAAAAGAAACCTTCAGATCAAACCGAAAGGGGTTCGGATTATATTTTCTAATCGTATTTGTATATTTCTTTTTACGGTCAGCTTGTCATCCACGTACAATCGAACAGAGAGTCCATTAATTATTTCCCTTCGACTTGTTTCAGGGGGAGCATCTCGGAAGCCATGCCGGCTGACGAGTTCGCTGGAAATCGAAACAGAAGCAAACCAAGACTGCAACCACCTTAACGAACCGCTATTATCACTGGCAAGGTCATCGGGCAGACCGGATCTAATCATGCTCACGCCGACCATGCTTCCTGTGCACTCGTTCCTCTTTCTTAACGACGTCAACCAGAAGATCGGGTGCTAAAAAATTCGAAATCGAGTTGATTGAAAATCTCAAGGAATATTAAAAAAAAATACGGATAAACAATTTGATATAGAAATCATCCATTTTGGGCAAAGAAAAGAAACAGTCAGAAAAAGGAATAACCACAAAAGCTCTGAATTTCATTGCTTCCTAATGGTACTTCCTTGGATATTTTTACATTCTGGAGACGTGAACGAACTCTGAAAAACAGAAACGACTTCTATCGGATGATCGAAAGAACTACCTGGACACTGAGTATAATTATTCACACGTGCGGATGCCATTTCCGGCATGTTTCTCCATGAAGAAGGTCAGCTTCAGTTTTTGTCACTTGTAGATAGAAGTTGAAGTGGCGGACGTCTTAACGAGGTTGCTAGAATGTCAAAGAAATAGATGAGGGAAATATTATGAAGATATATTTATGAATATCTAATTGAGCATTTAATTAAGAACTTAATCGAAAGACCAAAATAAGTTGGTTCTTGAGACCAAGTACCTATCTAAGTATAATAGTCTTTTGTACTTACGGTTTAGTAAGAGGACTCGAGTAAAACGATTACTCGTTAAAAGGAACAATAGAATAATCATGCCTCCGCAGACGGTGGTCTCTGCTTTCATGCCTCATCGCGGAGAATCTCAGCGAAAAAAGTGTCCCGAAGCGTGAGCTGAAAGGTGGCTATGTAGGCTGCCTAGTGAATGCCGTCGCCATGGTGGAGCTGGCGTGTAGCAACTCCCTAACGAAACAATAAAATATTGTTATTGTTATTCAACAGAATAACAATAACAATAATAATAATCTGTCGACTACATTGGGGGTGATATCCCCGGCGCCGCTGCACCAGGGCAACAGACCTAAAGCGAATGGAGGCTTTGATATCTCGAGACTGTCCAGATTATCCAGTCAGGCGACACCTTCGCCTGCACCTGCTCTTCAGGGTACGACTACCGGGGGACAGTTAACCGGTCCCGGTTCCACGGCGTACCCCTTGAACGCTTCCTGGTCGTCGTCCCTGTCAAGGAATCACAAGGACCACGAGGTTGGCGCGAAAGAGACGTTGACCAGTTTGGGTTTATTGTGTCTAGTGTCGTTGTTACTGGCGCTACTCTCGTTGATCTTCTTGCTGAAGATCTCACCGTTAACGGTGACGCCGAGTAGCCTGATCAGCCCGGAAGAGTATACGATTGTCTACGAGGTGACGTTAGCGCTGTGCGCACTCGCCCTCTCCCTAAACCTCTGCTGTCTCCTCGTGTGCGCTATACAGTTCCTCTTCACTGTGAAACTCGTCAAGACTTCGTATCAAGGACATTGGTGAGTAGAGTTTTCGTTTTATGCCACGTTGGGTAAATCCGTGATTTATAACGCTTTAAATACCTTTGTACATAATCCGTACTTTACTCAACCCGAAGGTCGAACAAGGTGTGAAAAATATATACGTTTAAAGTTTGTATCCTTAAGATACTGTTATCTTTGAAAATCCGGAAGTCAAACAAAATACACAAAGAGAAACTTCTAAAAGTGCAAATAAACATTGAGATACAAATATCCTTTAATCCGAACTATACATATGATGGAAAGAGGACTCTCATAGTCATCGACATTTTCCCTCCTAAATGTCAACAGCATCCATATTTACATTGTTGCTGTTGTACATGTAACTTTTCAAACTTACTTAGGTATTGATAAAGAAAAGAAAAACAAGCATTTTCCTGGTAGCTGGGAATTCGCGGGATTCGCGGTCGAACGATGATTACCATTAATTTCTATAATCTGGCGACGCTATCCTCAATCAAGATTATCCTTGTGCCGGAATATAAGTTCTCATTCGTCCATGCGTGGCCTATCTGTGTGCGTCTGGAACAATGGCAGTGTCCCGTATCCCGTGCGATGAATCAGAGGCCTGTCTAGTGTTTCTTCTCACGCGGCCTGGAGGACGAAACGCAAAAATTCACGTCCTGTACTTGACGTGCAAGCGTTCACCGACGGCGTGTCCCGTTTTTACCGATCAAACACGTGTCTGCAATCACAATACGATACTATGTGGTGAGATGTATCCGTAAATGCGTATGTTTCGTGACGCGAACCTTGAAAATGAAAATTACACTTTCGTTTATTCCTCGAGCGTCGTGCACGCAGGAAATCGTATAATAATTTTATTAGTAAGATTTTTTTTTATATAGACTACTGTTACGCCACGAGGCTTACCACGGGCTGTATTTTCTAACCGTCGCTCGCGGTCCTACAACGTCGCAGACGGATCGTCGCGGCTGCCCGGCAAACAAACATTGTAGTGGCAAGCGCATGGTTCATTAAGCAGGGCGACCTCCAGAAACGTCGACTCGTGGCCGTTATTTTACCTCGCGTAAAAGAATGTGGCGTGATCCGAACGTAGTGGGGGTCGCCTTCCAGAAAAGACGAAAATAATCGAAGGGCGGGCAGTTCCTTCTGACGAGTCAAACGTGACACACCGAACATATCAGACCAATAGCAAACGAATTTATCTAGAGATCAAAGTCGAGTCAAATTTCTGTAACATCTTCATCAGATTATTGTAAAATATATTGTTCTATGTTAACCTGTTAATACAGAGTTACATTCATTAAACCACCTCTGTTATACAAAACGAAACAGGGGAACGACTATTTCGCGGCGTCGATTAACATGATCGTAGCGAGAATTTACAACTCTCGTTGACGTGCTATCTCGCGATCGCGTCTCTCCGCGAACGGTCGTAATATTTGGTCCTTCGAGCCGGATCACGTGCCAGTGAAGAGTGCACTTACCAGTGACCACACAGTGCCACGTGACTTTATCAAAACCAGCAGCGGGAGCGAGAGCAACCACTACAGCGAAACCAGTGACGTCAGGCGCGTCATCTTCGAAGAAGCACATCCCATTGGCAAGGGAACGCAACCACGCAGCCTTCCGCCGCAGCTGGACAGTCATCAACGCAACGAATTTCACAACTTAAGAATACAACCGAACGAGTGGCCGTCGGGAAGGAACAAGGCGTTCCTCACCAAACATACACGCGACCTCACGCCGCACGACAGTAAGGTAAGCTCGTTCCTTATTTCGACCATCTCCTATCCTCGGCAACGATGACGAGCGAAGACCAACTCATCTCCCTGTGTCGGAGACGAGGCTATTGTAGCGGCCGATTCACATACTTATCGAACCGACTGGACGAGTACGAGCAATCCGGGAGTCAGCAAAACTCCTTATTAACGAACTACGAGAAACAACTGACCGAAGTTGCGAATCAATTCGAAGCGATCCAACTCGAGTTAGAAGTATTAGACGAGGAGGAACAAGCGCGCGGCTTCGAAATAAGGGATCAGTACGTCGCGGTAGACACAAAGCTACAAAATCTTCTGAGGAACGCGCAAGCAGCTTCGCCGTCGACATCCATAAACCTTCCAACCTGTGCATCATCCGCAAGTTTAAATCCAATAGCCATTAAATTACCAGATCTTCGGCTCCCTACTTTTGACGGAAGCCTAGAAAAATGGAACACGTTTTTGATACCTTTTCTTCCACAATCGATAAAAATCCTAGTCTCACGGACATACAGAAATTCCATTACCTGCAGTCCGCCCTGCAAGGAAAGCAGCCGAGTGTTTAAACGCGTTAACCCCTTAGTAATGTAAACTACAGTCAGGCTATAGCAGTTCTCAAGGAGAGTTTCGAATGTCCACGATACACAGCTTTCAATCACTGCATGGAAATAATTGATTATCCAAGGATAACCAAGGAATCTCCAACGGAATTAAGGCGTTTAGTCCACACATTTAAACAACACATATGTCGCAGATGAAAGAACACCGGAGCCTTTGGAATTTTGGATAATCCCGCAACATTGTAACCTAGAGTCTACTATAGCTGTAATTGAATAATTGTAGTTATTCAATCCGATTGTAATTGTTCGAGAGTTGTGATAATGAGCTTGGGGTCGAGGCGACAGTCAGTCGCCGAACGTAGCCGCGGTTACGGGATGAACGCTTTGTCTAACAAAGGTATGGAGTAATTCTATAGCGCTCCTTAAAAGAAATATTCGTGGCGACACGCGACAGTAAACATTCCAACGGTTTCTGTCCCGTGGCTCGCCACACGCAGACCCTATTCTTCGAGTAAGATGATTGCCAGATGTCGATGCGTCTCCGCAGTACATGTTCGGCTAGCTCGAGGGCCCGTTATAAATCTTAAGATTTAGTCAACTAAAGTCCTTCAAACAGACAAACAGTCTTTGTCCCAACTACGGGAAAATAGGGGAGACCTATTTTTCAACGAGCGGCGTCTCCCACTAGCAACTTTCCCTCGAGGGCGGCTAGCATCTTTTTCTAACCACCGATATGGAGATTGACCAATTAGCAGCAACGCCAATTTCCCTTACTTTCTGGACGAAGGCTTTTCTCGACGAATCCGATGATCTCGTGTCTTTAGACACACGCCATTATAGTTTTCCTCTGTGGCATCATCGGGACGGGAAAGGCATTCTCGCTCGCGATCTCACTGATGAAAGGAGTAACCCTTTACGACCAGTGAATATTACGCATCCGACTTAGATTTTGTGAGCCCGTACATCCACTATCCCGTTGACCGCGGATTCGTTATTGCACTTAGGATCATTGTCATTAGTTTCTCGAGTACCTAACTACCGCGGTTACTTGTCCGGTTCTATAATAATCGTATTTGCCCTAGTCAATGTCTTCTCTATTGCATAACGACAACGTGTAACCCAAACGAAGATTCGTTTCACGCCCCTAACCCTAATTCTAATGTAAACCCGACATATATAATAATTCTATATTGAAAAAAATATGAAATTAACATGATATATACATTATGTTACGACCGTTCGCGGAGAGACGTGATCGCGAGATAGCACGTCAACGAGAGTTGTAAATTCTCGCTACGATCATGTTAATCGACGCCGCGAAATAGTCGTTCCCCTGTTTCGTTTAGGATAACAGAGGTGGTTTAATGAATATAGCACTGTATTAAGACTAATAAATTAACGTTTATTTCAATAACTTATTAACTGGAAAGATATAAATGGAACAACAAAAGAAATGTAACTACGTAATGCGCGATATAAGATATGTATTGACTGTTTGGCTTCTCGAAACGTTCTGCCCGCCCTTCGATTTGTTAGTTTTTTCTGGAAGGCGACCCCCACTACGTTCGGATCACGCCACATTCGTTTACGCCAGATAAAATAACGGCCACGAATCGACGTTTCTGGAGGTCGCTCTGCTTAATGAACCATGCGCTTGCCACTACAATGTTTGTTTGCCGGGCAGCCGCGACGATCCGTCCGCGACATTATAGTGCCGCGACCGACAGTTAAGAATATGATCTATGGCAAGCCGCATGGCGTAACACATTACTACATAAGTTATATATAAAATATGTATATTATACCCTTGCCTACTGACTGATATGAATTTCTTTCGGTCTCGAATGCGTTAAAAAAGAGCGCAAAGAAGTCGAAATTACTTATTGTAATTAGTAAAACGACCTGAGAGGCAGACAGATACAAGAAAGAAGGAATATTATATTAGCGGCATTTTTGTAGCCATTATATAGGGTTTCGATCGCATAATTAATCAGTATCAACTTATCAGTCTTTAACGGAAGGACAAGAAGAAGAGCAGACGGCACACAGACCGCAATCATGATCATTTTCAAGTAGAATCTCAAGCTGCCGTACATCTTCGAAAACTTCGTTAGTCGTAAGGGATCAAAGGATGATGTCCGCGCTGCGGAAAATAGATGAGAAGCGGCTATTTCAACAACCACCGTGTAGGTACTGCACTAGCCAGAAGTATCTGCGACAGAAATCAGAATACACTCGTTTTCGCATGGTTGGATCAATTTCGCGTGGGACTAACCTGATTGAACCTAACGCGGGATTGCTCAACTCACGACTTTAACCAGCCCGCTTGATTCTCTGTAAATGCTTGAAATTGACGCTTGGATTCTTTCCAGATTAACTAGCTTTGCCCCTCCCTCCCTTTATCTATTTTCTTAGATCGACTTAGACTGCCACAACATATTATCTTTCTACTTTTCTTTTCTTTTCTTTTCCTTTAATCTTTTAAAGCCCTAAATCGCTGGCTATTTTGTATACTATATATTTTGTACACTCAATTACTCTGTAAGTCATAAGTACATATGTTTTACAACGTTATTTGTCATATTTCAGTTAAACCCCAGAAAAGCCAGAAATATATTTTCAGCATATTTTAACGCGCCCCTGGCAAAGATCTCAAAAACGAGTTGCGGCACAATTTAAAGCGACAAATAGCATCGCGTGTCTCGTTGTGGTAACACACGGTTCGCCAGTTTTTTTTTTTTGATATCGGTGACTGCCATATTCTCTTGAGTTTCCAAATCGTAAAGAATCTTTCCCCAGGGATTGGTCAACTGTGTATGTCCCCATGCGACG
Organism: Bombus bifarius; assembly: GCF_011952205.1. NCBI lineage: Eukaryota > Metazoa > Arthropoda > Insecta > Hymenoptera > Apidae > Bombus > Bombus bifarius. The sequence continues at coordinate 23,787 of NW_022885221.1, forward strand.
TAACTTGCTTAAGGAACACGAGCCGGTGATATGCAGGCAACGTATAATTGATTATCATTCGCTCTGGAACGCTGAAGTAATGACCAGTGCAGTGGTCCAGTGGTCATATTGAATGCCGCTGGATATATCAGCATTTGGCAACCTAACCCAGAGAAGCAGGAAATATGAAGCCACCGAATACCAATTAACTTCGTAGTTGCACGGTTCACATTCCATCATTACTGAATATGTCAGTCCTCTTATTGTGCTTTTAATTCTTTTATTTGTTTCATTTTCAGCAAATATACTGGTTTTTTAAATTAAGCTTCTTTTTATACAGAGTTACAGATTATATTAATTTTATATAGAATATATTTAAGAAAGATATTTAATTTTTTGCTAGTTAAGTATTGATCGATTAAGTTACTGTACCTTTGTTCCGATAAATGCGTGCCATTTCCTCGAATCTAATATCATAGCAAATGCCAATACCTATTTTGCAGCCCTTCACATCGAACGTCGTTAGGGAGTTACCAGGACTGAGTGAATCACTCTCTCGAAAAGTAATCTTATTAGGAATGTCGATGTCGAATAGATGTACCTAATAACATAAAAATGTAGTCGCTAATTCTATTGCTGCAACTTTTGTAATTTAATATCAAAGTTACCAACTCCTAAACTTTAATTATTTTTTATTTAATAACTGACAGCGTTTTTATCACTTTCTTTTATTAAAAAATCTTATCATTTAATAATGTTTAAAAAGGAGAAAAAATAAGTATTTTCGTATGTGAAAAATTTATACAACAACAAACACATTACAACAAAAGTGGGCGTTTCCCGTATCATAACGTATTTTATAAACCGTAAATTATAGAATTGGTTATAGTATACGTATGTACATATGTATATTCCTAAATTATTCCTAGATAGAGTCACTTTCTTCACCCCAATATTTTCAAATTCAAAGCCATAAAGGAATATATTACTTACCTTTCGGTGTTTTGCTATCAAAGTTCCATCGGGACCCCAAATAGTACAGGTATTGTACAATTTATCGCCCTCTATTTCAGGCATCGTACCACCAACTACATAGATGTTGTTTTCTTTAGCTGCGTTCGATGAAGCAACGCTCGTTTCACCATCAGGAATACTCTCGGCGTATTTTGGAAAGTACTCTGCATTGCAATATTTCAATTAATGAAAAATAACTGTCTTCTGTTCCAACCATAAATTAAATTGAAATGTTTGTCAGTTTTTTATTTTCTAAATTATCAAAATAACTAAGTTTTATATTTCGACTTAATTAAATATGCAATTACTTAGCTAACAGTATATATAATAAATTGTTTCTACAGGTTCAAAATGAAAAATGAATATTTAGAAATATTTAATTACGACAATGCTATTTGTGTTAGCATCAGTGGCTTGTTACTCAACGACTTTGCTAGTACTTTTTGAAACATAAAGTTAGTTTTCAATTAACACTTATACTAGAGGCGAAATTATAAATGCAAAATAATTGATAATACTAATTTATAAGTACCTAATTATTAGTATCTTAAAAAATATATTTATACAAAAATCACGATAATCATGAAAATGGGGAAATCCTATATTCTCGAATCAATTCACAATTTATTTTGTATATTAATTAGATTCCGGGCTCATCAGTACGTACTCACTGGCGACATCGAGAAAATGTATCGGCAATTCCTCGTACGACCAGAGGATCGGAAATATCAAAGGATATTATGGCGCAGCGCGAGTGGAGAAACAGAAACATATGAGCTTAACACCGTAATACTCTTATCATAGAAATAGAAGCAGTCCTCAATTCCCGCCCGCTAACTTCTATCTCCACCGATCCAAATGATCTCCTAGCCCTCACTCCCGGACATTTCCTCATTGGCGATTCATTAATGTGCTTACGTGATCGAGATTTCAGAGACATTCCATCGAACCGACTCTCCAAATGGCAGCATATCCAACAGCTTAAACAACATTTTGGAACCGCTGGCATAAGGAGTATTTGAACGAGCTAACCAACCGCAATAAATGGAGCAAGGGTGGACACAGCATCCAAAAGGGCACAATCGTCATCCTCAGAAAGGACAACGTTCCCTCCATGCATTGGCCTCTGGGCCGAGTTATCAAGGTTCATCCAGGCGCCGATGGTGTCATCCGGACAGCTACAGTTCAGACGGCAAAGAGCATTTTGGATCGGGGCGTCAAAAGGCTTGTCCCACTGCCAATTCAACCCGATCTCGAGAAACCCGAACAACCAGCCACCGAGACGAAATAAGATGGGAACTTCAACCACACCTCGCTAGTTTGATCGGTACCCTCTCAACGGGGGGAGAATGTTACGCCATGCGGCTTACCATAGGTCATATTCTTAACTATCGATCGCGGCACTATAATGTCGCAGACGGATCGTCGCGTCTGCCCGGCAAACAAACATTGTAGTGGCAAGCGCATGGTTCATTAAGCAGGGCGACTTCCAGAAACGTCGACTCGTGGCCCGTATTTTACCTCGCAGTAAAAGAATGTGGCGTGATCCGAACGTAGTGGGGGTCGCCTTCCAGAAAAAACGAAAAAAATCGAAAGGCGTTCAGAACTTTTCGAGAAGTCGAACCGTCTACACATCTGATATGTCGCGCATTACTTATCAACCAAAACGCAGTTACATTTTTTTTGTTCCATTTATATCTTTCTAGTTAATAAGTTGTTGAAATAAACATTAATTTATTTGTGTTAATTCTGTGGAATTTCATTGAACTACCCTTATTATCATAATCGAAATAAGGGGATCGATCAGTTCGTGGCGTCGATTATTTAATCGTAACGGGAACTTACAACTCTCGTTGACGTGCTATCTCGCGATCGCGTCTCTCCGCGAACGATCGAAACGCCTATTTTTTAACGAACGACGTCTCCCACTAGAGACTTTCTCTCGAGAGCGGCTAGCATCCTTTTCTAACCACCGATATACAAATTGACCAATTAGCAGCAATGCCAATTTCCCTTACTTTCTGAACGAAGGTTGTCCTCGACGAATCCGATTTTTCCTCTGCAATATTTTTAAAGCTACACATTTCGAATTTTCAATTATGCCGAAACAATTGCGTGACCCACTCTATATATTCCATACAATAAACTATTTTTTGCGTTTTAAAGTAGTTGAATATTTTATTAAAATACTCTGAGCAATTCTCAGGTTTCTGTGAAAACAAGATAACCCAAATGTAGTTGTGTTTCCTTCAGAATTATGCAGATTTTATTTGAAATATGTGAGGTGTAAGTGACCCCGACGTGATCGAGCTAATGAGATTTCAATTATCGTGATTCTGGGCGCGCTAACGATATGTCAAACAAGAATAAAACAGTTACGACCAGTGAAAAGTCCGCGTGCCTTTGACGATGCCCTAGAAGATAGTGCTATGGTTCTCCTTACTAGAGAGATAGCTCGCGGCGGCGAGCATCGCGGGCGATGAAGAAAAATCTACCGCCCTCCAAGGGTGTCTAGAACCTGAGTACTTAGAGCGAATCGAGGACATAGCGTTGAATCCCCCGGCCACCACAATATGATAAACTCAAGGACGAAACACTTCTCTCTCCTTTTCCTTTATTTGTCGGCTCTACATCCATCCCCCTTGCTTACTCAAGTTGTTGTTTGTCTATATACGATTCAGCAGCTATGGAACCACATATGGGCAAGATGGATTGACAGAAAGGAAGCGGAGGATTTTCGCGACGGAGGATGTAATTGAAGGATGAGCGTTGTAATGAATTGGTTTTGGTTTGTAAATATATTTGTTATGTTCTTGCAGCACTTCTTCTTTGCATTTTCAAGTCCCTTGGACGGCCTTTAGGAGAGAACAAAGACACAAATGATAATTGTAGCTGCTGGCTGTAGATGTCGCTGCTAGGGTACTGCTGTATTTTCTTTTCATTTAAGAATCGTGGAAGAAAAATCGGACTACGGTCGCCGGGATTTAAGAACCCAGATCCCGAACGTTCGTAACTTGAGGCGCTAACCACTGCGCTGTCGTTGTCTGGTATTAGTTAGTGTCGAGTTGTCGTATTTGTGCTGTCGAGTGCCGCCACATATGTATGCATTTATGAATTGAGTGGTTTACGAGTAATTACAATCGATATACATTACAAGTAATTACAATTTATTACAAATGACTCGCTGTGCATATTACTATAACAGTCAGTACTAATTCTATAGATCAGCAGCATTATAACTTTCCAATAAACAACCGAAAATCACGTCGTTGAATAATAAATGCATTCACTGTAGAACGAAATTATTATTACGAATATAAGAGAAACGATTTAAAAACCATGTATTTTTTCATTTAAATTATTTGCATTTGCAAAGGGAGATACAAAATTTTAACAACGTTGCAAATTATAAAGACACAAATTACAGTTTCGTGTTTAAGTTATTGTTCAGAGTTTGTTGGAATGCAACGATATTAATCGCATACAGATGAGGTGATTGATCGAACGGATTCTTTCCTTCGTTGTTCAGCGATATCCTCATTAGCGTGCGTTCGTGAGATGTACCACGGCGGCTAGCACGTGCATGCTCTTTCGAGAATTCGGCGGAAGAAGCGTAGGAATATGGATGGAACATTCCCGATGGGCACGTCGAGAAGCTACTAGAAGGTTCTGCGGCACATGTGACGCCACACAGACACCCACACAGGTCACACTCATTACTGCATAGAGAGTGGGGTTCAAAACCTTTTCAAGGGCCATGGATCACTAAGCCAGTCAGTCTGTGTCTGTGTCTGTGCCAGTCAGTCAACTGTCTACATTCCAGAACACACACACTTATAATTCCTGTAATAATTGTTTAATAAATATCACATTATATTGTTTCAACACAAACATTGTGTCTTCCACAGATTATTAATCTTAATTCCAAGATTAAATTCTAACAGAGCTTCCTAATAATTATGGTACAATTGGTAAAATGATGATTTTACATGAAAAAAGTAAAAAATATATTAGATAATTGAAATAACGCGATATAAATATAATTGAAATAACATCAGTAAGAACGGATGTTTTAAGCTTTCGATTTTGAGAAAACAGGATATGAATATGTTTAGTTAAAAAGCAATCCGTGTTTATTCGAGCATTCGCGAAGAGACGCGATCGCGAGAAAGCACGTCAACGGGAGTAGTAAATTCCCGTTGCAATTAGATAACCGACGCCACGAACTGATCGATCCCCTGATTTCTGTTACGATAATAGGGGTGGTTCAATGAATTTAACACTGTATTAACAGGTTAATATAGCTTGTATATTTAAAAATAATGAATGTAATAATAAAAACGTCACAAATTATTTAGCGATAAATACAGTTGATATGTTATAGGAATTCGACCCGACTTTGCGATATCTCTCAATGAATTCGTTAGACTAAGCAATTTATAACGTTTGACTCTTCAGAAGGGACCGATTACTCTTCGATCCTTTTCGTTGTCTTCTCTGGAAGACGACCCCCACTACGCTCGGATCACGCCACCGTTCGCGCCTATGATCACGTATACCAGCTTCTTTATGCGGATAAAATAACGCACCGAAGGCGAATAGATGTTTCTGGAACTCGCTGCTTGACGACAACTATGCGTTTATCGCTACTTTGTGTATATCTCGACGGTCATGTAAGACGATCTGTTTGCGACGGTTAGGAACACGGCCTACGGTAAGCCTTGGGTCGTAATAAACGGAGAGAATAGAATAATCTATAGGATTATCAACGGTGAAGTATATAAATATACTAACGACTCAGAAAACATAATTGAAGTGAGTTGCTTAGATATGAAATTATTGTTAATAACTAAAAGAATAATAGTACAAGTTAGATTAGCAGAGAGACAAACGTGATTGTGCAGTGAGTCTAGGAAACAGGATAAAATATAAAACAAATAAAAATGGAATATGCAATACGTCCTATCCAAGAAGATTGGATACCAACTAGTGCATAATAAAAGAATGTCCGCAATATTTGGAATTAAGAACAAAATTCTTAAAATAAACAACCACCATCTTTATGAACAGAGAAAATTGATTATTGAGACTAAAGAATTTTATTAAGAAACAACATGACGCTCAGAGCATAATAACTGAAGTTATAATAACCTGAGCACAACTCAAAAACTTAGCTATGACCCTTTTGTAATAACTAACAAACAAACATTTCAAACTTAATTAATTATAAACAAGCTACAGATAATTTGAAGTTAGATATGAACAAGCTTAATAACAAAATTACATAAATAGAATTTTTCTTATTTAAATGCGACAGTTCGTAGTACAAAACAAATTTTGTTCAGGAATAAGGTTTTCTGAAAATTTCCAGCGAAAATTTTTGCAAAAATTTCCTAAAGGAATTATAATCTATGAGATAAATGAAATAAAAATACAAAAACCAACTGATATTAAAAGAAGAATGATTATTTTACAAGATAATATGAAACTGTGTAAGAGATTACATATGTAACATATTGTCCCGATGTACACATATTTGCGAAGCGACTTACTACCCTGTATATTCCAGAAACTTCTTAGTTTGCCCCAGCCTTAGCAATTTGAAACTATTTTATTAAAATTACGAATTTTCCACATTAGATCGAACGCACTTCTAATAGGTACCAAACAGTATATATATATAGCAAGATTTCACATATCTCTAAATTATTCACAGAAAATTAATACGGCACATAAATTAGACTTCGGATTGTAAAAATTAAGAATAAATAACCGATACAGTCTCACAAAAATAGAAGGATAAAGATAGAGATAAGGGATCAAAAACAACAGTTATTTTTCAAATTTGTATGAAAAGCCCTTAAGAAAATAAGTTCCTCCTTAAATTGAAAACAGTTATATGTATAGAAATCAAACTTGCGATAAAAGTAAAAAAGATAGAAAATAAGAAAATTGTATTTGTTTTTATGACTCACTTTTACATGTAGTATAATTTCCACCGCTATTTTAGCATAGAACGCTATTTTCAAACACGAATTGTTCCAACTCGATAGTCCCTTGCTTTACTGTAAACGGAAAATTCTTTCGTGTTCTCAACCAAATTTATCAAATTCCAGCAATGACACATGCTATGTGATTGTCAGTAGAACATGGAGAAAGTTTCCAGTAAAGTTTCGAGCAACTTATCGCCGATTTTCAGGAGACACTGCGACGATATCGCGTGTACAGTGCTTCTATCGGTGTTGATGCGCTTTAATACATAGTGCAAGAGAACACTAATAAGATTTCCCAGTGGGCCTGTAAATCC
>NW_022885222.1:0-23082 GCF_011952205.1 Bombus bifarius
ATTTGGCAACCTAACCCAGAGAAGCAGGAAATATGAAGCCACCGAATACCAATTAACTTCGTAGTTGCACGGTTCACATTCCATCATTACTGAATATGTCAGTCCTCTTATTGTGCTTTTAATTCTTTTATTTGTTTCATTTTCAGCAAATATACTGGTTTTTTAAATTAAGCTTCTTTTTATACAGAGTTACAGATTATATTAATTTTATATAGAATATATTTAAGAAAGATATTTAATTTTTTGCAGTTAAGTATTGATCGATTAAGTTACTGTACCTTTGTTCCGATAAATGCGTGCCATTTCCTCGAATCTAATATCATAGCAAATGCCAATACCTATTTTGCAGCCCTTCACATCGAACGTTGTTAGGGAGTTACCAGGACTGAGTGAATCACTCTCTCGAAAAGTAATCTTATTAGGAATGTCGATGTCGAATAGATGTACCTAATAACATAAAAATGTAGTCGCTAATTCTAGTGCTGCAACTTTTGTAATTTAATATCAAAGTTACCAACTCCTAAACTTTAATTATTTTTTATTTAATAACTGACAGCGTTTTTATCACTTTCTTTTATTAAAAAATCTTATCATTTAATAATGTTTAAAAAGGAGAAAAAATAAGTATAATAATACTTTAAGTATGTGAAAAATTTATACAACAACAAACACATTACAACAAAAATGGGCGTTTCCCGTATCATAACGTATTTTATAAACCGTAAATTATAGAATTGGTTATAGTATACGTATGTACATATGTATATTCCTAAATTATTCCTAGATAGAGTCACTTTCTTCACCCCAATATTTTCAAATTCAAAGCCATAAAGGAATATATTACTTACCTTTCGGTGTTTTGCTATCAAAGTTCCATCGGGACCCCAAATAGTACAGGTATTGTACAATTTATCGCCCTCTATTTCAGGCATCGTACCACCAACTACATAGATGTTGTTTTCTTTAGCTGCGTTCGATGAAGCAACGCTCGTTTCACCATCAGGAATACTCTCGGCGTATTTTGGAAAGTACTCTGCATTGCAATATTTCAATTAATGAAAAATAACTGTCTTCTGTTCCAACCATAAATTAAATTGAAATGTTTGTCAGTTTTTTATTTTCTAAATTATCAAAATAACTAAGTTTTATATTTCGACTTAATTAAATATGCAATTACTTAGCTAACAGTATATATAATAAATTGTTTCTACAGGTTCAAAATGAAAAATGAATATTTAGAAATATTTAATTACGACAATGTTATTTGTGTTAGCATCAGTGGCTTGTTACTCAACGACTTTGCTAGTACTTTTTGAAACATAAAGTTAGTTTTCAATTAACACTTATACTAGAGGCGGAATTATAAATGCAAAATAATTGATAATACTAATTTATAAGTACCTAATTATTAGTATCTTAAAAAATATATTTATACAAAAATCACGATAATCATGAAAATGGGGAAATCCTATATTCTCGAATCAATTCACAATTTATTTTGTATATTAATTAGATTCCGGGCTCATCAGTACGTACTCACTGGCGACATCGAGAAAATGTATCGGCAATTCCTCGTACGACCAGAGGATCGGAAATATCAAAGGATATTATGGCGCAGCGCGAGTGGAGAAACAGAAACATATGAGCTTAACACCGTAATACTCTTATCATAGAAATAGAAGCAGTCCTCAATTCCCGCCCGCTAACTTCTATCTCCACCGATCCAAATGATCTCCTAGCCCTCACTCCCGGACATTTCCTCATTGGCGATTCATTAATGTGCTTACGTGATCCAGATTTCAGGGACATTCCATCGAACCGACTCTCCAAATGGCAGCATATCCAACAGCTTAAACAACATTTTTGGAACCGCTGGCATAAGGAGTATTTGAACGAGCTAACCAACCGCAATAAATGGAGCAAGGGTGGACACAGCATCCAAAAGGGCACAATCGTCATCCTCGGAGAGGACAACGTTCCCTCCATGCATTGGCCTCTGGGCCGAGTTATCAAGGTTCATCCAGGCGCCGATGGTGTCATCCGGACAGCTACAGTTCAGACGGCAAAGAGCATTTTGGATCGGGGCGTCAAAAGGCTTGTCCCACTGCCAATTCAACCCGATCTCGAGAAACCCGAACAACTAGCCACCGAGACGAAATAAGATGGGAACTTCAACCACACCTCGCTAGTTTGATCGGTACCCTCTCAACGGGGGGAGAATGTTACGCCATGCGGCTTACCATAGGTCATATTCTTAACTATCGATAGCGCCACTATAATGTCGCAGACGGATCGTCGCGTCTGCCCGGCAAACAAACATTGTAGTGGCAAGCGCATGGTTCATTAAGCAGGGCGACTTCCAGAAACGTCGACTCGTGGCCCGTATTTTACCTCGCAGTAAAAGAATGTGGCGTGATCCGAACGTAGTGGGGGTCGCCTTCCAGAAAAAACGAAAAAAATCGAAAGGCGTTCAGAACTTTTCGAGAAGTCGAACCGTCTACACATCTGATATGTCGCGCATTACTTATCAACCAAAACGCAGTTACATTTTTTTTTGTTCCATTTATATCTTTCTAGTTAATAAGTTGTTGAAATAAACATTAATTTATTTGTGTTAATTCTGTGGAATTTCATTGAACTACCCTTATTATCATAATCGAAATAAGGGGATCGATCAGTTCGTGGCGTCGATTATTTAATCGTAACGGGAACTTACAACTCTCGTTGACGTGCTATCTCGCGATCGCGTCTCTCCGCGAACGATCGAAACGCCTATTTTTTAACGAACGACGTCTCCCACTAGAGACTTTCTCTCGAGAGCGGCTAGCATCCTTTTCTAACCACCGATATACAAATTGACCAATTAGCAGCAATGCCAATTTCCCTTACTTTCTGAACGAAGGTTGTCCTCGACGAATCCGATTTTTCCTCTGCAATATTTTTAAAGCTACACATTTCGAATTTTCAATTATGCCGAAACAATTGCGTGACCCACTCTATATATTCCATACAATAAACTATTTTTTGCGTTTTAAAGTAGTTGAATATTTTATTAAAATACTCTGAGCAATTCTCAGGTTTCTGTGAAAACAAGATAACCCAAATGTAGTTGTGTTTCCTTCAGAATTATGCAGATTTTATTTGAAATATGTGAGGTGTAAGTGACCCCGACGTGATCGAGCTAATGAGATTTCAATTATCGTGATTCTGGGCGCGCTAACGATATGTCAAACAAGAATAAAACAGTTACGACCAGTGAAAAGTCCGCGTGCCTTTGACGATGCCCTAGAAGATAGTGCTATGGTTCTCCTTACTAGAGAGATAGCTCGCGGCGGCGAGCATCGCGGGCGATGAAGAAAAATCTACCGCCCTCCAAGGGTGTCTAGAACCTGAGTACTTAGAGCGAATCGAGGACATAGCGTTGAATCCCCCGGCCACCACAATATGATAAACTCAAGGACGAAACACTTCTCTCTCCTTTTCCTTTATTTGTCGGCTCTACATCCATCCCCCTTGCTTACTCAAGTTGTTGTTTGTCTATATACGATTCAGCAGCTATGGAACCACATATGGGCAAGATGGATTGACAGAAAGGAAGCGGAGGATTTTCGCGACGGAGGATGTAATTGAAGGATGAGCGTTGTAATGAATTGGTTTTGGTTTGTAAATATATTTGTTATGTTCTTGCAGCACTTCTTCTTTGCATTTTCAAGTCCCTTGGACGGCCTTTAGGAGAGAACAAAGACACAAATGATAATTGTAGCTGCTGGCTGTAGATGTCGCTGCTAGGGTACTGCTGTATTTTCTTTTCATTTAAGAATCGTGGAAGAAAAATCGGACTACGGTCGCCGGGATTTAAGAACCCAGATCCCGAACGTTCGTAACTTGAGGCGCTAACCACTGCGCTGTCGTTGTCTGGTATTAGTTAGTGTCGAGTTGTCGTATTTGTGCTGTCGAGTGCCGCCACATATGTATGCATTTATGAATTGAGTGGTTTACGAGTAATTACAATCGATATACATTACAAGTAATTACAATTTATTACAAATGACTCGCTGTGCATATTACTATAACAGTCAGTACTAATTCTATAGATCAGCAGCATTATAACTTTCCAATAAACAACCGAAAATCACGTCGTTGAATAATAAATGCATTCACTGTAGAACGAAATTATTATTACGAATATAAGAGAAACGATTTAAAAACCATGTATTTTTTCATTTAAATTATTTGCATTTGCAAAGGGAGATACAAAATTTTAACAACGTTGCAAATTATAAAGACACAAATTACAGTTTCGTGTTTAAGTTATTGTTCAGAGTTTGTTGGAATGCAACGATATTAATCGCATACAGATGAGGTGATTGATCGAACGGATTCTTTCCTTCGTTGTTCAGCGATATCCTCATTAGCGTGCGTTCGTGAGATGTACCACGGCGGCTAGCACGTGCATGCTCTTTCGAGAATTCGGCGGAAGAAGCGTAGGAATATGGATGGAACATTCCCGATGGGCACGTCGAGAAGCTACTAGAAGGTTCTGCGGCACATGTGACGCCACACAGACACCCACACAGGTCACACTCATTACTGCATAGAGAGTGGGGTTCAAAACCTTTTCAAGGGCCATGGGTCACTAAGCCAGTCAGTCTGTGTCTGTGTCTGTGCCAGTCAGTCAACTGTCTACATTCCAGAACACACACACTTATAATTCCTGTAATAATTGTTTAATAAATATCACATTATATTGTTTCAACACAAACATTGTGTCTTCCACAGATTATTAATCTTAATTCCAAGATTAAATTCTAACAGAGCTTCCTAATAATTATGGTACAATTGGTAAAATGATGATTTTACATGAAAAAAGTAAAAAATATATTAGATAATTGAAATAACGCGATATAAATATAATTGAAATAACATCAGTAAGAACGGATGTTTTAAGCTTTCGATTTTGAGAAAACAGGATATGAATATGTTTAGTTAAAAAGCAATCCGTGTTTATTCGAGCATTCGCGAAGAGACGCGATCGCGAGAAAGCACGTCAACGGGAGTAGTAAATTCCCGTTGCAATTAGATAACCGACGCCACGAACTGATCGATCCCCTGATTTCTGTTACGATAATAGGGGTGGTTCAATGAATTTAACACTGTATTAACAGGTTAATATAGCTTGTATATTTAAAAATAATGAATGTAATAATAAAAACGTCACAAATTATTTAGCGATAAATACAGTTGATATGTTATAGGAATTCGACCCGACTTTGCGATATCTCTCAATGAATTCGTTAGACTAAGCAATTTATAACGTTTGACTCTTCAGAAGGGACCGATTACTCTTCGATCCTTTTCGTTGTCTTCTCTGGAAGACGACCCCCACTACGCTCGGATCACGCCACCGTTCGCGCCTATGATCACGTATACCAGCTTCTTTATGCGGATAAAATAACGCACCGAAGGCGAATAGATGTTTCTGGAACTCGCTGCTTGACGACAACTATGCGTTTATCGCTACTTTGTGTATATCTCGACGGTCATGTAAGACGATCTGTTTGCGACGGTTAGGAACACGGCCTATAGTAAGCCTTGGGGCGTAATAAACGGAGAGAATAGAATAATCTACAGGATTATCAACGGTGAAGTATATAAATATACTAACGACTCAGAAAACATAATTGAAGTGAGTTGCTTAGATATGAAATTATTGTTAATAACTAAAAGAATAATAGTACAAGTTAGATTAGCAGAGAGACAAACGTGATTGTGCAGTGAGTCTAGGAAACAGGATAAAATATAAAACAAATAAAAATGGAATATGCAATACGTCCTATCCAAGAAGATTGGATACCAACTAATGCATAATAAAAGAATGTCCGCAATATTTGGAATTAAGAACAAAATTCTTAAAATAAACAACCACCATCTTTATGAACAGAGAAAATTGATTATTGAGACTAAAGAATTTTATTAAGAAACAACATGACGCTCAGAGCATAATAACTGAAGTTATAATAACCTGAGCACAACTCAAAAACTTAGCTATGACCCTTTTGTAATAACTAACAAACAAACATTTCAAACTTAATTAATTATAAACAAGCTACAGATAATTTGAAGTTAGATATGAACAAGCTTAATAACAAAATTACATAAATAGAATTTTTCTTATTTAAATGCGACAGTTCGTAGTACAAAACAAATTTTGTTCAGGAATAAGGTTTTCTGAAAATTTCCAGCGAAAATTTTTGCAAAAATTTCCTAAAGGAATTATAATCTATGAGATAAATGAAATAAAAATACAAAAACCAACTGATATTAAAAGAAGAATGATTATTTTACAAGATAATATGAAACTGTGTAAGGGATTACATATGTAACATATTGTCCCGATGTACACATATTTGCGAAGCGACTTACTACCCTGTATATTCCAGAAACTTCTTAGTTTGCCCCAGCCTTAGCAATTTGAAACTATTTTATTAAAATTACGAATTTTCCACATTAGATCGAACGCACTTCTAATAGGTACCAAACAGTATATATATATAGCAAGATTTCACATATCTCTAAATTATTCACAGAAAATTAATACGGCACATAAATTAGACTTCGGATTGTAAAAATTAAGAATAAATAACCGATACAGTCTCACAAAAATAGAAGGATAAAGATAGAGATAAGGGATCAAAAACAACAGTTACTTTTCAAATTTGTATGAAAAGCCCTTAAGAAAATAAGTTCCTCCTTAAATTGAAAACAGTTATATGTATAGAAATCAAACTTGCGATAAAAGTAAAAAAGATAGAAAATAAGAAAATTGTATTTGTTTTTATGACTCACTTTTACATGTAGTATAATTTCCACCGCTATTTTAGCATAGAACGCTATTTTCAAACACGAATTGTTCCAACTCGATAGTCCCTTGCTTTACTGTAAACGGAAAATTCTTTCGTGTTCTCAACCAAATTTATCAAATTCCAGCAATGACACATGCTATGTGATTGTCAGTAGAACATGGAGAAAGTTTCCAGTAAAGTTTCGAGCGACTTATCGCCGATTTTCAGGAGACACTGCGACGATATCGCGTGTACAGTGCTTCTATCGGTGTTGATGCGCTTTAATACATAGTGCAAGAGAACACTAATAAGATTTCCCAGTGGGCCTGTAAATCCTTATAGATCACTCAAAAATATATCATATTGTTTGTTTCAACTACTAGCAATTTAAAACGTCGCCTACATATATTTAGAAAGTTAGCAAAGACATATATTTGTTCCTGAGCATGATTTCTATCAGTTGAGCGTTGTAGCAAAATGTCCGATACAATTTAATGTTGAATTTGTCTTTTTTTTAGGCTAGCTTGATTGGATTACAGGTAGATTTAAACGATCCGTGTGTTGCATCTCCAAGGCATCTTCGACTCATCGATACGCAGTGATACCCGGCAAACTTCTAGTGGACAAGCGACGTTGCTTGCAGGCAGTTTATATACATGTTTTGGCATGTGTTGTCGGCAGGCAATGTCTACAGACGCCTGTAGTCTGCCCGTACGCGCCTTAAGTTTCACTGACAGACATTGTCCGCCGATTACTACGACATCTGTCTGTGGACAATAGGCCGTCAGTGTGGAGTTATCTTTACCCGAATAATTTAAGAAATATAAAATAAACTTCAACGAAAAGTTGCTAGCTTCGATATCTTACTAATACAATGTTATCGAAATTGAATAAACCTCGTTACTGTATTTAAAAGGAAATTGCATTTATATTTCAAGTTTATAGAGACAACAACAACAACCAAACAAAGAATCGCAACGAAGAAATAAACGGATACAACAAACAGAACACTGGATCGAAGATAGAACAATAAACAAGATAGAACCAAGAAAACAACAGTAACGAAGAACCGGGGCGCAGAAAAAAGCACGAAGCGTGCGAGCTGGAGAGGAAACCTGTGACCGTCGGTGCAAGCGGTAAGCATACAAAATGGTTGCCGAGCAGGAATAATCGGCTGGAGAGCCAACCTGCTGGGACCGAGCTATATGGTGGCAGGTATCGCGTGGCGCCAGCTAAGCGAGCTGCCGCCCGAAAGGGTAGGTTTAACTTGTCCAATGATCCGCAAGGAGAGGGCAAGTCGCGCGCCGACCATTTATGCGCGCCATTCCCAAGTCGAACGCGAACATCTAAATGCGAAACCAGTATGCGTTTTTACTGCAGGTATGGCGCGGTAGACCAAAAGGGCGGGCCCTCAAACGCACACATTACTTGTACAATTCGAGTGCTGCAGATACGGAAAAGTAATTTATAATTTATCGTAATTTATCGTAATGCGAATTTTGGCGCGTCGTCATAAATAGATTTTTATTTAAAACGAAATTGTTAAATATCCTTTTGTATCAATTCACATAACGTTAATAAATCAATATTAGACATATTACTCATAAATTGTACATATCTTTGTGCATATACGCATAGTTTTCGTGCATATATCAATATTTGTATATTTTATGTGTATAACTTTCATATGCTTTTCGCAAATTTTACATTCATAAACATCTGCAATCTACACGTTACGTTTTTCGTTGTATTTACAAGTACGGACATTAGATATTCTATTACATTCTTTTATTATAATCTTTTGATATATTTATAGTTGTTTAATTATTAGGTCATCCCATAAGTTCGTGCCGTTTTTCGAGAGGTTATATATGTTAAGATCGTTTACATACCTTTCAGTTTCATGAAAAAATGTAATCCCCCTCTCGTTGTACAACTTCTTCCCATTTTTCTGGTAGGTTCCGTCTCGATAAAAGTTCTCTTGTTTTTCTTTAAAATAATTTTCTATGCTATTTTTGAGAGTGTCAATATTTTCAAATTCTTTAGCTACTAAAAAGTGTTGTAATGCTCTGAACAGGTGGTAATCAGATGAGGCAATGTCTGGGGAATATGGGGGATGTGGTAAAATTTTTCAATTAAATTCAGACAATTTTTTTGTAACGCTTTTCGCGACATGCGGTTTAGCATTGTCGTGGTGGAAGATAACGTTGTTCCTGAGGCTGATGGAAGGAGAGTGAGAGAGTGCGTTTCGTCCCGGGACTACCGGTGGACTCGTCAGTAAGGCTATGCCCGGTAGTCCCTGCCTTAGACGTAGAGGGAGTCTCGCTAGGTGCGGTATTTCTATCAATCGCTCGTATATTCAACCCGCTAGCGAGTTAGACAGACAGACTCGTTGTCGTCGTAGCCCTCTAGTGTTGGCGGTTGGTACCCGCGGATCGCCCGGGAGGTGGTGCGCCGCGTTGATGCCTCGACCTGTCGGCGTCCTGTTGATACCGATCCGCCACATTCCTATTCACTAAACCTGGCCGTTTTTCAGCTAGTGCTTCCCTTAATTTTTCTAACTGAGCGCAATATTTGTCTGAATTAATGGTATCACCACTAGATAAAAGTTCAAAATAGAGTATTCCTTTATAATCCCACCATACACACAAAAGAACTTTACGTGGATGTAACCCTGGTTTTGCACAGCCTTCAGGTGGCTGATTTCGTTGGGATCAGCTACGTTTCCGTTCAGGGTTTTCGAAAAGTATCCACTTTTCATCACCAGTTACCAGGGACGTTTAAGGAATGGTTCACGTTTATTACGTGCAATTAATGACATGCACGTTGTCGTTCGTTCAAGATGGTTCCGTTCCGTAAGTTCATGGGGCACCCAAACGTTCAACTTTGACACCATCCCCATTTTTTTTAAACACCTATGAATCGTTGTCTTAGGTATTTTCAGGACATTTGACATCTCTTGAACTGTCAAACTTGGTGATTTTTCAACAAGATCCCGAATTTTATCTCCGTCTGTCTGAGGAGGACGCCCGGAGCGTACCTCCTCTTCTAAACAGAAATTCCCAGCTCTAAAACGTTGGAACCACTTCCTATAGGTGCGAGATGAAAGCGGATTTTCTCCGTAAACAGCACATATGTTTTTCCTGGCAATTGTTACCGAACTTTCTTTCCGAAATTCATATAACATGAGATGTCGAAAATGGATACGCATTTCACTCGTGATTTTTTACTGTTAGAAGTCACTGTGTTCACTATATTACGATCTTATGCCCACGAAGATCTACTCTAGCCTGTTCTCGATCAGCTAAGCTCAAGTGCATTGGTCCCTTATCGCCGTATGTTTAGAAATCGACACATGAAATATATACACAAAAGTGTATAAATATATACACAAAAACTTATGGGATCACCTAATATGTAAACGATTTTGAACTATTTAATTTAATAAAGACCTTAGATCGACGGATTTTAATTGCTGTCACATAATCGTTAATTCATTACTTTTCCTCCAACTGTCACGAATTTTCACAAAGTGTGTGTTTCGGATCGTTAATCTCATACGGATGTAAACTTCATTTTCTTAATAATCTTGGTCAATCATGTATCACATTTTCTATAAAATCTATAAGATCAGCAAGTGCTCTAATACTTGTGAACAATCATATATCTTAATTCGTGCCTTTTGTATTAATACAGAAGCTTCATGCGAGAAAGAATTTTCGATATAAATGTTCTCAATGTTGTAAATCGAGTTCTGCCAGAGCAACCGAGCCAAACGGACGTGTAAAACAGTGCTTCAGAAAAAGTGCGGCAAGTGGGGAAGAGAAAGTTACGAACGGCAACGCCCATAGCTAAATGGTGGAAACTCGTGTCTTCTACTAAGAAGACTACAAGCAAAACTAAAACGAAAAAGCACATCCCACCGATAAAAATAATTAACAAAGACGAACAATACTACATAAATAAAACAACAAACATATCAAAACCAAGCCAACCAATAAACGAAGAACAGGAATGCTCAGCTACAAACGAAGTTGATATGGAAACAATACCAAACAATGAAGAGAATATTACCAATAACGAATTAACCCAACAGGATGAAAGCTGGAAGGTGGCAAGTTATAACAAGAAACGAAAAATAACAGGAAATTCAGATACAGAAAAGCAGCGATGGCTGCAAGAATTACCATTAAGAAACTCCTTCAGCTCACTTACGGAAGAAATAGACGACCCAACAACCAAAAACACAACTAAATCAACGCAAACTACAAAACCACCACCAATATTTGTCGACGCCCAGATAATAGACCCGCTTATTGATCGACTAAACGATATAGTTGGGAAGGAAAACTACACAATAAAACAAACAAAATTAGAACAAGTAAAAATTCAAATAAACACCCCAGAAAATTATAGGAAAGTGATAAAGGAATTAAAAGAAAAAACGCTGTGTACCACACATACCAGCTGAAAACGGAAAGGAGCTACGAAATAGTTATAAGAGGACTACATTCAAAAACTAACACAAAAAAAATTAAGTGACGAATTAGCAAAAATTGGTCACCAAACAAGAGCAATAAACAATATGACAAGATACGATACGAAGCATTTAACAACACACTGTCCATACGTAGGGAAAATAAATGAAGTAAAATGTTACAACTGTAATGGAAACCACCCAGTCAGCTATAAAGGATGCGAAATCAGAAAACAATCACAACGTAAACAGTTTCCACCACTTGGCAATAGATCAATCAATAACTACCAACCACAACAAAGTATAACGGATAATTAAGCAACATTGAAAGCATAAAATGAACCAAAAGCTATAAACGGAAACACCGATCCCCAAGGAAACCGCAGCTATGCGCAAGTAACCCAAAACATTAGACAAACAACGCCCACAAACAAACAGAATCAAAGCAACAACACCGAAGACGATACAGAAATCAAAGAAATGCTCAAACAATCCATTAAAGGTACAGAGATATTAAGAAAAATGGTACGTGAGAAAAACACAATACTAAGGCAACAAGTACAATAAACAACAGTCATGTTACAACTACTCACAAACTTGCTAAGTAAAAAATAAAAATGGACATGCTTGAAATAGCAGCATGGAACTCTAACGGACTATAACAAAGGGCCCTAGAAACTAAAACATTCCTGTATAATAATAATATCGACATACTACTCGTATCGGAAACACACTTCACTATAAAAAGTTACATAAAAATACCGTACTACAGAATATATGATACCAAGCATCCCTCAGGAAAATCACAAGGAGGGACCGCAGTAATAATAAGAAACGACATTAAACACCACTAACACAGCCAAGCTAGTAAGGAATATATACAAGCAACCACCGTTACTGTACAAACTAGCAGCAACCATTTACAGTTGTCAGCAGTATATGTACCACCGCGACACAAAATGACATCACAAACGTGGGAAGAGTACTTTCAACACTTAGGTGACAAGTATATCGCAACGGGAGACTACAATGCAAACCACACGCTATGGGGATCAAGAATTACCACACCTCGAGGTAGAACCCTGGAAAAATACATTAACAACAACCTCAATATATTATCCACAGGAAGACATACTGGCCGACAGACCTGAGCAAAATACCTGGCCTACTCGATTTTGCAGTTACAAAGGGACTAAACGCAAATAAACTAAAAATAACACCCAGCCTCATTGCATACAGCCCAATTGCTTACAGAAACAAATTAATACTTTATAGCAATCCAGGGACACTATGCAACAGGACAACCAAATGGCAAATTTTTAAAGAAATAATCGAGAGCAAAACCAGTTGCAGCATCCCATTGGAAACACCCGAACACGTCGAACAGGCAGTAACACCATTGACAGAAACTATCCAAGAAGCATCATGGACAACCACTATACCTGAACCAACCAACAGACAAACAAAAATAATTCCATCAGACATACTTGAAAAAATTAGAGAAAAAAGAAAAGCGAAAGCAAAATGGCAAAAACATAGAACACGAGAAAACAAAAAACACCTAAACAAACTTGCAAAGGAAATAAAAAACAAAATAAAAGTGCACAACAATAACGAATTCACAAAATTCATGGAGTCACTCTCTGCTCACGAGAACTCCAACTACTCCCTATGGAAAGCCACGAAAAAAAAAGAAACCAATAAAACTAGTCCCAGCAATCAGGACGGCAGACAACACATGGGCAAGAAGCAACGAAGAGCAAGCTGAAGAATTTTCCAACCACCTTTGAAACACATTTATACCACATAATATCAACAACAGCAACCCCAAATGTCATACGGACGAGGATGCGTTTACCACTAGTACCTCAACTGACAACCACTATACCATACCTAAAACAACAGCACAAGAAATTAGAAACATAATCGAGAAAACAAAAAACAATAAAGCACCACGAATCGACCTAATCAATAGTAAAATCTTGAAAAACCTTCCGCCAAAAGCGATAACACTAATGACAATAATATTCAATGCAATACTAAGAATCCAATACTTTCCTAAACTGTGGAAACTAGCACAGGACATAATGTTACCTAAACCAGGCAAAGAACCACACCAAACTGCATCTTACAGACCAATATCACTACTTCCTGTGTTTTCCAAAATACTAGAGGAAATAATATGCAACCGCATAAAACCAATAATATAGAAGGAAAAATTAATACCAGATCATCAATTTCGATTCAGAAACATACACTCCACTATAGAGCAAATGCACAGGCTCATTAAAGAAATAATACTAGCATTAGAAAACAAACAATACTGTACAGCCCTCTCTATGGACATAGATAAAGCATTTGACAAAATAAACCACGAAAGCCTACTACAAACAATCAGGAAACAATTTCCGGAGCAAATATACCAATTAATAAAATCTTACTTAAGCAGCAGAACCTTCGTAATAAAAATCAAGGACACATACTCTGAAGTTAAAGACATAAAGGCAGGGATTCCGCGAGGAAGCGTCTTAGGATCAATACTATACACAAAACATACCAACAACTACCAATAGCAAAATACTGACACTCACGGACGACACAGCTGTACTAGTCAGGCACACTAACCCAGAAACAGCAGTCAAATTACTACAAGAACATATCACAAAAATAGAAAAGTGGCTGCAAGATAAGCAAATAAAAGCAAACCCCGATAAATGCAACCATATTACACTCACACTGCGAAAACAGACACCATCAAACATCCTACTGAACGGCACGCACATACCGCAAACAAGGCAAGTCAAATACCTAGGACTAGACCACCTAGAAACACAACTCACATAGAAACAGCATACTAAATCAATAATAGACAAAATACAGACAACAAGGAGACAAATGCATTGGCTAACAAGTCGAAAATCCAAATTAAGCATAGAAAATAAATTAAAAATATACAAAACGATCATAAAACCAATCTGGACGTACGGAATACCACTATGGGGGGCAGCGGCAATGAGCCATATAAACAAAATAGAGACAGTACAAGCTAAAATTCTTAGAACAATAGTAAACGCCCCATGGTACGTTAGAAGCGAAGGCATACGGAAGGACCTGGGAATACCAATGGTCAAAGAGAAAATTAGCAGACACGCAGAAAAATACAAAGAAAGAATAGGAACACAGCCAAACTGGCTAGCTGCGGAAACGATCAACACCTCAAACATGGATAGAAGGCTGAAAGGGAAATACCCAGCAGACCTCACAAAGGACACAATCAAACAAACACGAAGATGGTATCCCACTGGGGGTAGCTATCCACATAATAATCTAACAGCTAAAAAATTCTACCAAATGTCCAAACTGGACAAATTGTGAATCTAATCTATAAAATAAAAAAAAACCTGTGATCTGAGTTTAGATCTCAGTTTAGAGTGATACATCTCCTAAAAGGATTAAGAGATTTTTTAACAAATTCCCAAAATAACAGTGAATTTTAAAACAAAGATAATGGAAATACATAAACATCTTGTTAATAACGACGTGGGTATACTGATAGGAACTAATATCTGCAGAATATATGAATGTCTTAAACATAACGTAATGCTAAAAAACGTTCTCTTTGTCCAACGACCTCTTGATTCCTATACAACCTCTCCTGGTTATCTTGCGCACGCGTAACATTCACGTACCGTTACATGCATTGCCATTGGGTGACTGAGCCGCATATTGCTCCTAATAGGGCGATTCCACATCCGTAAGTTTCACGTAACTGGTATCCATATATGGCTATATCTATTATCGTCTTGATTAATTTAAACATTACGAGTATTCCAAATATTGCTGCACTGACAGTTCCAAATTCCATGAAACCAGTCCATAAGCTTGATACGGTTTTTTTTCGCTATTGTCGTTAATGTGTTTTCGTCCATCATTCCCAGGATGTTTACTGTTCCAGGGACGATTGTTTTTCCTGTCGCTCCTCTGGCCAATGTGTTCAAGACTGCAGATTTTTCTGCCGGGAACATGACGTGGTCCCGTAGTGCGTCGAGGTCTTTTTGGGTATATATTCCGCTCATGGCCAACGACGATGGTGCTGAATATCGCCACGTTTGGCGCACGTCCGGGCGGAGTTCCTGTGGTGTGATTCCCTTGCCAAACGGGTAGCTCCGAGTAGCATTCTGTTGTATGTCGTACCTTTACTTGTACCGGAATGCATTCGACTATATGGACCGCTTCTCCTGTGATCAGAGCCATGTGTCCTGGGTTTTGGTTATGGTGTATGCAAATTCGTCGGGCGGTAAGTTTGCCAAGCTTAAAGCGTTCTCTATTAGTTTCTTCTGTGTGGTGCGTCTTTGTGTCGGTATATCATGGTATAATGTTGTCATTTGTCATTTTACTTTCGAGTTTATTAGAAATAAGAATAACCTTTTATTATTATTAATATATATATATATAGAAAAAGAAAATTTTTATATTTATATGTATTCTTTTCTCTTTTTTTTTCTTATTGTTAAAACCTTTGTTTTATTTTAGGTTTTACGTACATGTTATCAGTGAAAATAAATATTATGAATGCTACTTGGGTTATAATTATATACATATATGCATACGTATTGGTAAGTAGTATAGATGAGATTTGTTTTATTGTTATGAATATATAAGTATATATTATCAATAGGAATAGATATTACAAATATAGCTTGTCTTTGAATATATATATATGTGCGTGTAATGGTAAATATGACGGCTTATTTTTATGAGTCACTTGCATTATCAATGGAAGTGAGTATTATAAATATCGCCTACTTTACAACATGCGTGTATATATATATTGGTAGATATAAGTGAGAATTATATGTATAGTTATAAATGTTGTTTGTTTACAGGTGGATAGCAAAAGTATTTGGTTTCGTGGGTGGCGTACAGGTGCCTTACAGTTCTACGGTGCGGATTGCTATTCCTTGGACTAAAAAAATTTCTTTCGAGATGAGTCAGATTATTGTAACGATCATGCATGGGAGGATTTTCTGCAGAGATTCAAAATGCTCTCTGGATTCCTCGTGAAACGTCTGGACAACACCTACATGTACTTCCATCCGTCGTTCAGAGAATGGTTGATGAATTCGCCATCCGTTCTGCACACACATACAAAAATAGTTAATGTATATATATATTATTTATTTTTATTTTTTTTTTTTTTATAAGTTTCGTTTGGACCTGTTCCTTTGTACGAAGACTGTATCCCTGTATATGATATAATATATATAATATGTTATGATTATGTTAGTTGTTATTTATTATATATATATTTTCCTTATCTCTCTCTTTTTTTTGTTGATTTTTTTTTTATTAGTACCTAACATTGCTATTATGATGCTGTATTACATTGCATTGGCTATTATTTGTATGTGCGACGAATTTTTCAACATGGCCGCTCGCGTGTCTCTTTGGTATGGCGTTGGTTTAATGTCAACAGTAACGTGTTGTTGAAATAGCTAATTAATTGTTAATCATTATAATTTTATTTAGTAGTGTTTTTGTAATATTGTTTTGTATTTCATGATATTGTCTGTGTCAATACCGTGTGCTACTTTAATGTGATAGCATGGATTGTATTGTCACCGAATTTCAATAGTCATTGTTTTGATTATACGTGACTTGCATTTATGTAAGTCTTGTTTAATTTAGTTAATGTTTTGTGTATTGTGTTACCAGTTATTTTCGTGTAGCATAACTTTATTCCTCTGCACCGAGTTCAGTCATGTCTTGTTGTTAATATTTAGTTAGTCTATCTTGATTAATTTCTAACCTATTTCTGTGTTTATTGACTTTTCTTATTTTCCCTATTAATTTATTATTGCATGTACTTGCTATTTGTTATTATTTTGTGTATGATATGAATTAGTTTCCTTATTAGTGATTAAATTTTATTTGTTAGATTGACATTGTAATTTCTAACCCATTTCTGTGTTTATTAACCTTTCTTATTTTCCCTATTAATTTATTATTGCTTGTACTTGCTATTTGTTATTATTTTATGCATGATATGAATTAGTTCCCTTATTAATGATTAAAATTTATTTGTTAGATTAACATTGTCTGTAATTCTTCAGATTCAGCTCTTTCGATGCTGCGTCACTTACCTGGATCGTTCCCACAACATCATCCGATTCTTTGATATGCCTTGGATACTTACTACGGCTGCCTTCTACTACGGCTGCCTTCAATCGTCTTATATCTGTGGTCATAAAGGTGGTGTTTAATTTATTTAATTCAATATGTGTATAATGCATTGTATGCGCGACCGCTATTGGGCATTACAAAATAACATAACAATACTACGTAGATTAATGCATAACAAAATATCCTTTTACTCCGGTTATATTTATTACTAACTCTCAATTAATCTATCTTGATTATTTTCTAACCGCTATCTATACTTTATCAGCTATTTTATTTCTTCTTATTAACCTGCGAAATTCATGCATGTACACTTCCTTGTATAGTGATTAATTGTTCACGAGGTAGGTTGCACTTTGACTGTTTTAGTTATTCGTTGAACTAACACGTTTTACGTTCAAACAGTAATTGGAGCACTCGTAATAAACCTTTTCTTTTCAAGTTTCCGCTATCTGTGTTATTCAACGAACAGTGCCATGCTTCCACAGTATTGTTATAACATTTAGTACTGTTGTATTTTGCATTAAGGCAATTGAAGTTAATTTGTTCATTTATTTTTCAGCTGGCTGTTGTACATGATGTTCCGCAAACAGGGAGCCATAACCTATTTTGCACGTAAACCTTCTCGTATGATGATTACTTGTTCACAAGGTAACTTTCACTTTCACTCTTTTAATTATTTATTGAATCAACACGTTTTATATTCAAACAATGATTGGAGTACACATGATAATTTTCTTTTTTTTCTTTTTAGGTGTTCGCTATCTGTATTATTCGACGAACAGTGTCACACCTCCTTTTGATTTATCCACAATATAGTTATAACATTTAGTAACCTTGTATTTTGCACTGAGACGATTGAAACTAATTTATTCACTTATTTTAGGTAGCTGTCGTACATTATGTACCACGAACAACGATCCATAACCTATACTTGCACGTACACTTTCTTGTATGTTGATCACTTGTTCACAAGGTAACTTTCACTTTCACTAGTTAATTATTCATTGAGTTAACACGTTTTATATTTAAACAATAATTGAAGCACATATAATAATTTTCCTTTTTTTTCTTTTATGTTTTCGCTATCTGTGTCATTCGACGAACAGCACTACAACATACACTACTGCACTACGTTGCCCATTGAAATCACTTTATTCATTGTTTATTTAGATTATGCGCTAGTTTTAACTTGTTTAAGTGCACCGTTCGCGGAATCCCTTTTTTACTTCAATCTTCACGTTTTGGTTCTGCAAGATTTCTAGCACTTTGTGTGGTCCAGTATATTGATCGGAGAATTTTCCTTTACTAGGTTCTTTTAGTAAATATATCGAATCTCCTATTTTAAAATCTTGAGGGTTGATTCGTCGATCGTAATATTCCTTTGATCTTAGTTTGGATTTTATCAAATTTTCTCTTGCCATTCGTTGTACGGTGTAAATTTTATTGAACAGATCTTCGAGATATTCTGAGTATGTTGGTTCCATGTTCTCTTCGATTATTACTTCACCAGTAGGTTCTCTGGCTAGATGTCCAAAACTAATTCGTGTGGGGGGGAATTTCGTTCCTTTCCTTCATTTTAGTTTTTATTTTGCGCCAAGACGCAAGTTTACTGACATCGATCCAATTATCCAATTGCTTGCTAATAGCATTCAAAATACAAATTTTTGAATGTGCCGCAGCCATATTAGCCCAAAAATATTTTGTATATAGTATAGCGTGATACCATCTATATTTTCCTGGGGGAATCATAAGATCAGCACTACCTACTATGTTACCTACGTCAAATATTAGATGTAGTAACCAATAAAGTATTTTTAATCCAATTATAATCCAATGGCTAGCGTATTCAAGTTTTTATATATATCTTCAACTGGTGATTCCCTATTTTCTCCCTTTTGATTTCTTTGGGCTCGTTGAACTTGCGTTTCTTCAGCTTGAAAATGTTTAGAATCCTTTTCCTTAGTTACCCTTTTTCCTTCTTTATTTACTTTATTCACAACACCTTTATTTTTCTCTACCTTCTCAGGATGAATAGTTTCACTGGAAGTGCTTATTATAATTAATTTATTATTTATTTGTATGGAACGTTTAGGAATATTTTTGGTAGATTTGGAATTATTCTTTGAATTTTTATTACAAACCTTTTTGCTTATAGATTCTGTTTTGGATTTAGGGATAGCTATATTTTTATTTTCTATAGTGTGATCTTCCTTGCAATTTAATGATTTGGCTTTGAGTTCGATAAAGTTTCCTTCTGATGGTTTTATAGAAGTTTTTGAGTGAGATACACTCGCTATCTCTTTTCCTATTATGGTTGAGACATTCACGAAATTCGTGGAGTCTTGCTTTTGTATCTTTGCCAAGTCGAACGTGGAGAGGCAATTCGCACTTCCCAGCGGGTCCAATATCTCTGTGATATTATGCAGTGGATAAGCATTGCCTGTCGTCTCGTCGTTCAATTTCCTAATTTCTGCTTCGTCTGAAAGTTCTTTGGCACTAATATTATTTATCTTGTTTGGTAACTCAGGAAATTTCTCACTCATGATCCTGTCTATGGCACCTCTTATTATTTAACGTGACATTATCCCTTATCACAGCAACGGAATGGTGTTTGCATTGAAAAGTTGATTGGTTGAAATGATCAGCATCTCTCTTTTGATTTAGATCTCTATCGAGGTATTTATTTATGCATTTTTCTTCCCAAATTATTGCTCTTGCTTCTTTTCTAACATTTTCTTCTATTCCCGGGTTGTTTAGATGTTTCCGCGACGGCTGTACAAATCTCCAGTTCTGGTGGTTGTTTCGGTTATAATTATTCGAAGGTGTCGAATGTTGGTATCGAATTCTGTTGTTCACTTGTTTTAGTTCTCGTGTTGCTTTCACGGCTTGGTGGTACGCATCGTCCAAGGATTGGTATCCTGCTATCTTTACTCGTAAATACACCTCGTTTGGAAGCCCCTTAACGAAAGCTTCCCTCGTGTCTCGATCTATCCTATCTTGAAATACGGTGCCGTACTCGTACCTTTCCCCGTTCATTATCGCCAGTCTGAGATCTTTGACGCGTTCTATCTAGTCCAAAATATCTTCTCCCGGTCGTTGAAATATTGTAGCTAATTCCCCTTTATATTCGTTAACCGTTTTTCCCGGACCGAACATATCTTTTAATTTATTCCCGAAATCGTTTAAACTTATTACTTCTGTGTCTTCTATGGCGAGAAATGCGTGTCCGCGAAGCTTATTCGTTAATAATTTTACTAACTGAGATTCTTGATGCCTAGGAACCATGTTTCGTGCGCGCTCGCATGCTCTTAAAAATCGAAATACCGAGGGTCGATGTCCGTCGAACACTGGTACTGTCTCTATTGCATCTTTTAACTTAATTGGTTGGGGATTAACTTCTATCGGTATTGTCGCTTGGGAAATTATCGGCGATGATACGGGTGTCTTGATTTCTTTTTTTATTTTCAGTGAACGCACATCGTCTTGTAATTTATTCATTGTTGTACTCATGTCGCGAAAATTCGCATCCCATGCTTTAAGTTTTTCCGACAACATCAAGATCATGTCTTTGTCCAACGATTCTAATTTAGTCGACATTATTTCTTAGGTATATATTTTATCGATAATCGTAACAACTTTAATTCTTTGTGGAGCGAATCGAACCGTTTAAACCAACTTTAATCCTCCGTGAAGCGGATCCCACCGCTGCCACCAAAAATTTAAATCTCTAATGTTACGTATCAATTTGTTTGTTTAAATCGATCAAATCTTAAGTTTAAATTTTACTGAAAAATTTTTTTTTTCGTTTGAGTTTGAATTTAATCTGAAGGGAAATAAACTGAATTGATATTATTGTGTATGTAATACTGATTTAGATTTCTAATTAATACGGTAGTTGCTGCCACCAGAAATAGTCTGAGGACTATTTCAAAATATTTTATTTTTTATTATTTTTTTTCGTTTAATGGGTAGCGTTAACTGACGCTTAATGCAACTGGTAAACGATTTCCACTTTTCGGCTAACCTGCTATGTGCAGGGATATTGGCACGGGAGAGGATTAAAGCTGGGAACAATAAATATTTGTTCTCGTTAAACGGATTTTTATTTGAATGTAGAATTGCTTAGATTATTACCTTTATATATATTTTATTAGCCGGATATATATATTTTAGCGTTGCTGGATTGGATAGGAATGTGAGATTTTTCGTTGTTTTATATAAATTTATTTTTACGTTTGACTTCTTCTTCTCTTTTAATTTCGCTGTAGTAGTTTGCCGTTAGAACCGAAACTCAATTCATTTACTACGATGGATTCTGTTACCATGATTTTTTTGCCTTTTGAGTTTAATAATCGAGGATGATTCTAACGATCCTCTCTGTGTGGGACTCGTGTGATTTCGCAAGCCTTGCCCAAAGACGGGTAATATTTTACCAACAGTGGGAGGAGGAATGCGAAGATCGATGGGTGTTTTCGATAATCGAAAACACCGTTTGCACAAGCCAACACAGCGAACGATCCTTTGGTTAAATTTTCGAAGGGAAATTGTTCTGCTATTTCTCTCTTACAATCGCATGTAATGATGGCAAGAATATCGGTTAATAGCAATGCCGGTATTGCTCTTAATTTTCGATTGACCCCGACGATGTATTTAATGGTCCTCTCTGTGCGGGACTTGTGTGATTTCGCAAGCCTTGCCCAAAGACGGGCAATATTTTGCCAACAATGGGAGGAGGAATGCGAAGATCAGTGGGTGTTTCAGTAGCTGAAAATACCGTTCGCACAAGCCGACACAGCGGACAACTCCTTTGTTTAAAGTTTAAACAATGATTCTATCTTCAAAACCGTTCACGAAAATAAAACGAGATCGATGATAGGAAGTTCTAATTCGATTCTCGAGGGCAACGAGATTATCAGAGAAGAAGGAAATTTTCAAAATTAATTTTCTTACCTTGAGGAGTAGGTGCTGTCTGGTGCCATTACCTCAGCTGCTCCGGTGGTCGTCGAAGTTTTTGTTGGGTTTATTACTTGAACTCGAATATAGTTTACTATCAACTTTTACTTGATTTATCTATTTCGATACAGACTGAACAATTTACTAACTGGATTAATACCGCAATTACAATGCGCGTTTCTGTCTAAGCGATGAAATGAGGACTTCAAAGATAAAATCTTTCTTTTACTTAGTTGCGGTTCTCTTTTCTTGACCGAAAAACTAAAGACCCCGAAACGCAAAATACTATACAAAATTTCTAAACGCAATGATGAGCGCAATAACGAACGTAGTAACAATGAACACAAAATATAATGAGCACAAGAATAATGAACGGTAATAACAATGATCACTATAATAATGAACGCAAGGATAATAAACGTAATACGAATGATCCGTAATAACAATGAACACAAAATATAATGAGCGTAATAAGAATGTTCACCAGAATAATAATGAGCGCTGCTCTATGTTGCTTCGCTTATTTATAATGCCATCCCCCACGGGGTGGTGGTCCACTGGGGGTACGCTTCCGTGGGAATCGGGATGTTGCAGTTTGGGCTTCTTGGAATCGTACGTGACAAAATG
>NW_022885223.1:0-14473 GCF_011952205.1 Bombus bifarius
AGATCGCAGTGAAGAATTTGCTTTGTTAAATTATTACTGGTATACTTCGTCAACTTGTGGTATATCGATACAATTTGTCAACCATCACTTTTAATAGCTTCTCGCTAATAAAAACATTTCGTACCTATTTAATAAGAAGCAGTATATTCTTAATTATTTAGAAATTTACTTAATGATGTTTAAAAATACGAATATGTTTAAAAATTATAATGTAAATATATATATTTCATTTCATGTTTTACTAATATATCTCTAATTTAGATTAAATATCTGAAACTTGAAAGAAACTTTTAAAACTTTCAATACATCGCATACGTTTCAAATTTAGTGCATAGTTACATATATATATACGATCGATCTTACTCGATCATCTTACTCGAAGAACAGGGTCTGCGTGTGGCGAGCTACGGGACAGGGACCATTGGAATGTTTACTGTCGAGTGTTACAACTATTTCCTTCTTAAGGAGAACTATAGAATTATTCCATGCCTTTGTTAGAGAAAGCGTTCATCCTGTGACCGCGGCTACGTTCGGCGACTGACTGTCGCCTCGAGCCCAAGCTCATTATCACAACTCTCGAACAATTACAATCGGATTGAATAACTACAATTGTTCAATTACAGCTATAGTAGACTCTAGGTTACAGTGTTGCGGGATTATCCAAAATTCCAAAGGCTCCGGTGTTCTTTCATCTCCGACAAATATATTATGGTATAGTTCCTATTTTCCGACCGCATGGAAGGAAAATAGGACCGCCTTAATACCAAAGGCTAATAAAGATGGAAATATGGTCGAGAACTGGCGACCAATTACGATCGGCCCAATTCTAGGCCGCATTTTCTCATCAATCCTCGATGGGCGGCTAAGACGGGGTATAGATCAAAATATAAGGCTGTTGAGATATGTGTAATTTTCTGTGCTGGACTGAGTTAAGTAGTAGAAATACTTATATGTATATATCAGTGTGTGGAAGTATGTGTGTGTGCGCAGCGTCTCGAAACAAAGGAATGTAAACAGTCAGTCGGTTAAGAGTCGTCGATGAAGAGTCGGGTGTAGAAGGTGCTGAGACGCGTGCAAGTGTGTATCGATAAATATATATTGTTACGCCGGGCCTCTCTGCCTGGCCCAGGTCACACACCGCGGGCCAGACAGACACCAGATGTCCGCTTTTCCGTACGGCGTACCCTCAATATCCTTAAGCACCCGTCATAAACCCGAGTCACTTGCCTGCTAAGGTCCTTCAAAACAAACAAACATCTGTGTCCGAAGAATTTCTAAAGACTATTGTCTACCACGGCGGGACAAGGGAAAGTTAGTTTTCTCACGTGCGCTGCAACTTTCCTCCCACTAACCACTTTCTCTCGAGGGCGGTTAAGACCCTTCGGTTAACCAATTAACAGCGAAACCTGTTTCCCTCACTCTCTTAACTAACATCGGCACCAACAAATCCGATGGTCCCGTGCGCTAGACACACCCATCCTTAGCTTTCCTCGGACACAGCATCGTCACTCAGCTTCACTTCTTCTACATCGTTGGAAAAGTCAACTACTAAGTATACGCTAATGCCCAACGGGGCAGTCTAAGCATAACGCGAGAGTCGGTCTCGGTATTGTCGAGCATACATTTCCTCTCCTAAATATCTCATAGTGCTACGTCCACTAATACATTGAATCCAATTATAAGAGCCCTGCTCTAACGCACATCTCTATCTTAGCTTCGTGCGACAAGTTGTTAATTACTTATTTCTCTACGTCAGTGTAATCTAAGTGCTGGAAACATATAATTTATAATTCTGTGAATCACAGGGTTATACAACCTCAATCACCCCTATTATCTCAACGGAAATCAGGGGATCGATCAATTCGTGGTGTCGATTGTTATAATCGTAACGGGGATTTACGACCCCCGTTGACGTCTCTCCTTGCGATTACGTCTCCCCGCGATTGGTCGAATAAACATATATAGAATCGTCCATGTAATAAATATATCATTATTTTAGTAATAACTGTCAATATAAATTTAATGTTCCTATAACATTATTTCGGCTTCAAAGATCCACAATTCTCAACATGGTAGAAGATCGTGGTTGCCGAGATTTAAGGTTATGGAACCACGTGTAACCGGGAGTGAATGTATAAAAGTCGATTTATAAAAAGGAATAAAAAATTGGAAATAAATTCTGAAGAGATAAAAAGGCTATTGGTAGAACAAATAAAAAGATTTTGGATAATAAAGAGAATTATTTTTTGAAAAAAAAAAGTGTGAATATAGAAAACGAATCAAGATGCCAAGGCACGACGAAATTAAGGTTCAAATATTCGATGGACGCGATTACAGAATGTGGAAGAAAAGAATATTAATGTATCTAAAGTGTAAAAAATGTTATGAACCGGCTACACGAGAGAAAATGGACACGGATGCGCAAGATAAGTGGAATGAAGAGAATCAATGGGCGATGAACTACATCTATAGTAGTATAACGAATGAGCAATTAGAATTTGTTGGTGATCAAGACACTGCTTTAAAAATAATGCAAAAGTTTGATGAGATGTATATGAAGGAATCAACAGCAGTGCAAATTTGTATAAGAAGTAGACTAGACATGATGAGGTTGAAAGACTTTGAAGAATCAAATTCATTTTTCACGGAATTTGAAAAAAATTTCAATGAATTAAAGAGTGCCGGTGCAAATGTAAGCGAACGTGAAAAACTCGACTACATGCTGAAAGCACTACCAGAATCATTGAGCTATGTTGGTGACTTAATCGACTCAGTGAAAGAAAGTGATCGGACTTGTGAATTTTTGAAAAATAAAATTATAATGTGGGAAACGCGTAGCAAGAAAGAAAGTGATAGAACAAAGTCAAATGTATTTACAGCCGAAAAAAAGGACATAAAGTGCTATGGCTGTGGAAAGTACGGTCACATGGCAAAGAATTGCACAAACACGTATAGAGGCGGAAACAATGGCGCAAACAATGGAAGAACGCAACAGCAAGGAGGTGCGTATCAGCCGCAGTAGAATAGGGGTCGCGGCGGACGAAGTTTTGGCCAAAGAAGACGAGGATACGGCCAACGAGGATTTGGCCAATGAGGACAAAGCAGAGGCCGGCAACAACGCTACTACGAGGCAAGTCAACACGACGCAAATTATTCACACAACGAGGGCTACGACGACCAAGAAATTGGATCTTTCCTAACGAGAGTAGAGCGCGAAAATAATAAAAATGAAATTACGGTATGTACTAGCGATACGCGAAAAATAGATTGGATATTGGATAGTGGATGTTCAGATCACATTATAAATAATGACTCTTATTTTGTTGAGTACGAAAATTTAAAAAACCCGATAAATGTGAAGTTAGGAGACGGTAGAATTCTAAAAGGAACAAAAGTCGGAAAAATTTTAACTTACTTTGAAGTAAACAAAAGGAGGATTAAAATTACAATGTCTAATGTATTTTACGTGAAAGAAACGGATAATAACTTAATTAGCTATGCGAGAGTAACGAATGAAAATAAGATAGTCTCAGCAGGAAATACTTTAAAGATATATAACAAATACAGAAAGTTGATAGGGATAGCATTCAAAGATCATGGTTTATATAAGATAAGTAGTTACATTGAAAGGCAAGAATCTCATGCTAAAAATGTAGAAATGTACCCTTCCAAAATAACCGTAGAAGAGCACGCGAGATTTTAGAATTAGTACATACCGATTTAAATGGACCTCATAATAATACCGGGTTTGATGGATCCAAATATTTCTTGACATTTATAGATGACTACAGTAAGTGTGCATTGATTTATACTTTGAAATCAAAAGGTGAAGTTTACAATTGCTTCCTTGATTACATAAACAAAGTCGAAAATCTTACTGGTAAAAAGATAAAGAGATTAAGATACGATAATGGAAAAGAATATATGAACAAAAGCATGTACAATCTAACTAGGGAAAAGGGAATTGTCGTAGAACCATGCCCACCTTATGTTCACGAGTTAAATGGAACAGCTGAGCGCTACAATAGAACAATCATGAATTCCGCTAGATGCTTATTACATGATTCAAAGCTGAATATTAAATATTGGCCGGAAATAGTTAGAGCCGCGGCGTACTTAAAAAATAGAACCGTTACAAACACATATGAAAATAAAACACCATTTGAAATATTTTTAAAAAGGAAACCGAATATAAATAATTTAAGATTGTACGGAAGTAGAGTTTTCGTAAGAATACCCGAAGTTAAAAGAAATTCGAAATGGGACAAAAAAGCGGACACTGGGATACCTGTAGGTTATGAAAACAATGGATATAGGATACTAGTTAATAATAAAATTGTAATTGCAAGACACGTAGAATTTATAGGTGAAGATGATAATTTAGTAGGATTTCGAGGAGAAGATGGACCAGGCAATGAGACAGAAAAGGTTTTTGACGAACATTCGGATGTAAACGAAAAGGTCGAGCAGGTTGCAATAAAAAAGGAGAGAAATTTAAGTAACGAATCAGAAGAAAAACTTGAGGACACAGAAAGTAATTTGAGAAGGTAAGGACGGGAAAGAAAGAAACCTCAAAGATATGGTCAAACGAGCTCATATTTCATTTATGTGAATATAGTTAGTGCACACAGCCCTCAAACCTATGAAGAAGCTTTAAGTGGAGATGACAGCGGTTCATGTAAAGAAGCAATGGATCGAGAAATGAATAGTTTAATGAAAAATAAGACCTGGCAATTAGTAGAAAAACCAAAAGACAAAAAAGTATTAGACTTGAAATGGATATATACGAATAAATCTGATAATCGTAAGAAAGCGCGACTAGTTGTTCGAGGCTTCCAACAAAAAGAAGTACTGGAAGATTTATACTCTCCAGTAGCAAAAATGCAAACGTTGAAGTTATTACTATCTTATTGTTGTCAATATGGTTTGACGATTATGCAAATGGATGTAGAAACAGCTTTCTTAAACGGAACTATAAAATCGGAAGTATTTGTAAAACAACCTATAGGTTACGACGATAAAAGCGGGAAAGTATGTAAATTATCAAAAGCGTTATATGGATTGCGTGAAAGTTCAAGAGCTTGGTATGAATGTTTCGACGAATATATGAAAAAATTAGGATTTCAAAGAAGTAAGAGTGATTATTGTCTGTATATGAAGTATGACAGCGATGATGTTATATATTTAATTCTATTCGTAGACGACTTATTAATATGTGGAAAAAACATAAGAAAAATCGATGAAATTAAAAAAAAAATTGTCAAACAAATTTTTGATGAAGGACTTGGGTGAAGTAAAGACTTACTTAGGAATAAACATTGAATACGATAATAAGAAGTGTGAGATGAAACTGCATCAAAGTAGGTATATAGAGTCATTAGCGAAACATTATAATATAGAAAACAGTAAATTATATTTTACACCAATGGAACAAAACTTAAGTTTAGAACCCGCACAATCAGCTTTAGACGATATAAGATATAGAAATCTCATAGGAGCTTTGTTATATATTAGTACTGGAACAAGATTAGACGTTAGCTATAGTGTAAATTATTTAAGTCGATTTCAAAACAGTTACAACGAGACCCACTATAAATATGCAGCACAAAAAATTAAGGAGGTGTGTTGAGATA
Organism: Bombus bifarius; assembly: GCF_011952205.1. Taxonomy (NCBI): domain Eukaryota; kingdom Metazoa; phylum Arthropoda; class Insecta; order Hymenoptera; family Apidae; genus Bombus; species Bombus bifarius. Next base: position 5,634 of record NW_022885223.1, read on the forward strand.
TATGTAATTTTCTGTGCTGGACTGAGTTAAGTGCGTAGTAGAAATACTTATATGTATATGTCGGGTTATCATTAGGATTTAAGGCGCGTAACGATTCTTCGTTTGAATTAGCCATTGTTTTACAAAACAGAGAATATATTTACACGAATAAACAAGGTTTTACAAATATTATGAATAATGAATTTTGTAAATGATATGATTGATTAACAAATGATAAATTAAATTATTAATTAGATTAAAGAATAATAAGTTTTATCGAACAATAAAAGAAACGAATAATATATCTTACGATTTACTAATTTAACGAATAATGAAAATTAACGATTGATAAATTTACAAATATTGAATTTAATTTACGCTATAAACAATGATCCGGGGTTCAAACGAATCCACGGTCAACGGGAAAACTTTAAACAATTTTATAACACAAAAAAATACGTTTGCTGAATCACTCGGAAAAATTACTCGATGTATCACTTTCCAAGGCGATCACACGAATGAATCTCTGATTAAAATCTTTTTCGTAATACGACTGCATTTGTTTGTTATATTCTCGCTGGAAACATCGAGAAGGTTCCAATCGTTGTTGCTAGGCAATATCTGTCAAAAGTTTGTTATATACTCCTTGGAAACATCGAGAAAGATCCAAACGCCGTTGCTAGGCAGTTTCTGTCTGGAGACTGATTTCTCATACAACGTGTGTCCCATTATATCGACATCTCTAAAGTACAATTCTATGTGATTTCTAGGGAGAACAATACAACCGATCCACACCTTCGTCAGGCAAAACGTTTATCCCGTGACCGTGGCTACGTTCAGCGACCAGTTGTCACCTCGAACCCACTTTCGCTTTTCACAAATGTCAAACAATTACAGATGACAATTACTTAATTACAGTTATGATAAGATCTGGGCTAAAGCATTAAAGGCCTCCTCAAAATTGCATAGGGAAGGCTCCGGTTTTCATTTCATCTCCGACACGGCCATACTGACTATCACACGTCCTCGTGTGCAGCTAAAATACAGAGTTTTAACATTAGACTCGGTGTAACTGATATTATTTACCATTCGATTAGATGTTCCAAATAAGTCAAGGGTCCAATTCAGCAACAAGCTCTGTTCAAAAATTTGACAAGCAAGGAAATGAAAAAGAACTCAAATTAGTGTTATAGTTTGTATTTAAAGTACCAGTTGCACTCCGTAAATCACCAGTCAGACCGCAATGACACGACAGATCATTTTCGACTCCACACAAAGATCTCAGTTTGTTGAATCACATAACCACGTTGAATGCATAACAAAAAGCACAAGACACCAGTGAGGATATTATAGATAGCACAGGGCACCAGTGAGGATATTATAATAAGCGCAAGGCACCAGTGAGGATATTATAGAAAGCGCAGGGCACCAGTGAGGATATTATAGAAAGCGCAGGGCACCAGTGAGGATATTATAAAAATACAAGCACTACACTGGGAGTATTATAAAAGGCGCATACACTACACTGGGAGAATTATATAAGGCGCACACACTACACTGGGAGAATTATATAAGGCGCACACACTACACTGGGAGAATTATAAAAGGCGCATACACTACACTGGGTATATTACTATGACCACAATGCGGCGTTAATGATTCCCAGAGATCAATGTGCTCGCATCGTTATTATCACCGTCGCTGTCATCACCGCAGACATCCAACTCAGCAGGAATACAACCATCTGGCATCTTTCTCAACTTGTCGTGTCTATCCTTATATGACCGTTTGCCATCTAGAGTTTTTAAAATATATCTATCCCCCTCTAAAACTTCCGTTATCACGAATGGACCCTTGAATTTCGGATCTAGCTTCGTTTGGTTTCTCTCCTCGTTCTTACGTAACACAAAGTCACCGAGATTAAACCTAACTATCTTCGCTTTCGTTTTGTCAAACCTGTCTTTATCATAACTGGCGCAAGTCTCTATGTTCCGTATCGCTTGTTGCCTTACATTGAAGATGTCTACTTCCCTTCCTCAATATTATCAGGCAACAATAAACCGTAGGGCCTAGCTGCCTTCCCAATTAATAATTCCAGAGGACTTGATTTGGTTGCACGATTGGTAGTGCAATTCAAAGCTAGTTGTATCTCCCCAATCGCGTCTTGCCAAGATCGCCCGGTCGTTTCCACCGTCGTTAACATATTTTTCAGCGTACTCATAACACGCTCTACCTGTCCATTGGCCCTACTCGCACCAGTTGCTATTAAGTGAAGTCTAATATGTCTATTCTGGCAGAAATTTTGGAAATCTTTACCCGTAAAACACCTTCCTTGGTCCGCTATTACCCGGCAGGGATTGCCGAATAAAAATATAGCGGACTTAAGTGCTATAATGGTATTAAAGGAATCTAATTTACGAGTATGATACAGGTATACAAATTTTGTGAAAGCATCAACTAAAACAAAATACTCCTTCGAGTCACTCTTACCACTTAATTTATCCGTTATATCCATGTGTACCGTATGCCAGGGTATGCTGGTCTTAGGTATGGGATGTAGTTCAGCTTGTACTTTACCTGAACTAGCCTTCGAAACTCGACAAGCATGACAGTTCTCAACGAATTTGCGAACATATTTCGCCATTCCTTCAAACCAGTAATACTCGTATAGTTTCTCAAGCGTTTTATCCCAACCTAAGTGCATAATGGACTGATGCACATGATTAATGACGGACCACCTGAAACCCCTTGGGACAATGGGCAAGCAAAGAGTTCTACCTTTTCTCTGTATTTTCCGATGGAGTGTACCAGACCGTAATTCATACGTATTCGCAATATCTTCCGCGAGCTCTTCATTTTGCAACTTACGGACGATCTCAGAGATTTGTGGGTCGCGACGTTGTTCTGCTAACAACCAATCATCGGAGATTTCAGATAGATTGATTTCTTTCTCTACAATTTTGTTGATCGTACGATGATCCAGATCTACGGGATTTCTCGAAAAGAAATCTACATGGGCCATTCGTTTGCCTTCCCGATACATAATGTCAAAGGTAAAAGTTTGCAGGTAAGCCCACCATCTGTAAACCCTGTCATTTAAATGTACCTTGTCACTGGATGCCTTCAGAGAATTACAATCAGTGACAACAAGAAATTCCAGACCGTGCAGATAGTGACGAAAATGCTTGATGGCGTTTACCACTGCCAGCGTTTCGAACTCATAAGAATGATATCTAGATTCCGCAGGGCTAGTCCGCTTGCTATAATACTCAACTACTCTATTTTTACCTTCGACCCTATGCATTAGGATAGCCCCAAATCCTTCGGAACTAGCATCCGTATGTAGTTCTATTGGAAATTTGGGGTCAAAAATCATTAGCACCGGCTCATTGGTCAGAATAGAAATTACTTTTTGCCTAATTTTTTCATGTTTATCCGTCCAATTTATGTTCTTGCTACCGGAAGTGAGAGCATACAAAGATTTCATTACCTGTGAGAATTTAGGAACAAATTTTCGAAAGTAAGAAGCTAAACCAATGAATTGCCGGAGCTGTGTAACAGTCGTTGGTGCGGGCAAAGAGCTCAAGGCTTGTACTTTACCTGGGTTTGGTCGGACTTCTCCGTTATGAATCACATAACCCAGATAAAGTACTGACGTCTTCAAGAAAGAACATTTAAAAAAGTTAAAAGAGAATCCGGCGTTTACGAGGGTATCTAGGACGGTGTTTAATCTTTCTAACGCCTGATCTATCGTATCGGCAATAATTAAAACATCATCCTAATAAACGACAACATACGAATAAGCAAGATCACCTAAGGCATTGAAAATGGCCCTCTGAAAAGGAGACGGTGCATTCTTCAATCCAAACGGCATCGTCATGTATTCATATTGACCATCAGGAGTAACGAACGCGATATATTCAGTCGAATTCGGGTGAATAGGAATTTGATGAAACCCGCTGGCCATATCCAGGCTTATAAAGTATTTCGCCCCTCTCAGTCTCGCGATCTGGTCAGCTATGAGAGGAAGAGGGTACCGATCCGCGACGGTGTTTTTATTTAATGCTTGGTAATCTACACATAATCTATCTGAACCGTTCTTTTTTTTTAACAAGTAATATAGGGCTTGCGAATGGTGAATTACTCGGTCTTATGATTTTTGCTCGGATCAGTTCACCTATCCTCTCTCGAACTATTCCCGGCTCCTCCTCACTGAGTCTATAAGGACTTCGTTGCACGGTAACGTTGGGATCAATTAAACGAATTTCTAATTGACCCGTATTTACACGATTCCGCGGAAAACCCGTAATAAATGACTCTTTGTATTTCTCGAGAACAGAAATCAATCGATCTTTATCGTTACCAACTACATCAGTGTCGACCTCATTAATGTTGATCACATCTTCCGCGACTCTGCTACAAGCGTTAACTATTTTTGTCTTACAAATATCGACACTGTTTCGTGTAACATTCACGTCAAAACCTTGGCTCAAAATTTCACGACCAATCATGATATCGTATTTTAAGTAATTATCAGAAAGGGCATGAAAAGTTATCTCCAATGTAAAACCGTTAATACATACAGTGGATAAAATCTGAGATGTACTGTTAACACAAGTATTCCCTATGCCTCGCATTATTACTACATCAGTCGTTCATTTGCCAGAAAATTTCGAAGCTACGGATTCTTTGATTAATGAGCATTCGGCTCCGGAATCGAAATAAAATGGGTACGACTCACCCAGATGACTTAATTTACCAACTGGAGGCTCTACCACACAGGAGTCGACTCGACGTTCATTCTTGAAGCCGGATTTTCTGTTCTGCAGTTGTGGACAATCAGGTGCGATATGACCCTCCGCACGACACTTGAAGCAAACCACCTTGGACGATGAAGCTGGACGGTTTCTTTCCTGGTGTTGTGTATCCTTTGTATCGTTTGTATCCTTTGTATCCTTCCGCTGTTCACTACGCATCCTCTTGCGACACTCCGTTATTTTGTGTCCAAGAGTACCACAATAATGACACTTCACCCGGTAATGCGATAACTTGCGTCGTTTAACTTCAGGTTCCTCCGATGTATTTCCTAACAAAGTTGCCGGCAGATCGTTGTAAGGATAAGCTCTCATTTCTTCATAAAATTGTTCCTCCGTCTTGATATTATTTGCGAGCGTTAATCGATGAAAGCGTTGATCTTGTGAGTTTAGCATATAAAGAGTTAAGGCATTGAGTACTTCGGGCATCGTTAGATCTTGCATCTTGATCTGCAACATGGAACGGAGGCGACTACCGTAAGCTCCTAGAGTTTCGGTCTCCGTCGGTCGTTCTCTGGACATCCTTATTAATGCCGTGGCGGCTGTCTCTCTGCCACCAAAACGCGAAAGGAATTGTTCCTTAAACGTTGGCCAGGAAAGTTTTCCACCGCGCACTATTTGTGAAAGCCAATGTGCAGCAGATCCCTTTAGGGCACGATTTAAAGCAGAAAGTAACACACTATCTTGCATCGGATAGTCTTTCAAAATCACATCTGTGTATGAGCACCACGCGAATGGATCAGCGCCCGTGCCTTCAGGATCAAAACGTGACAACGTTACATCCTTAGGTTCCATACTCGACTTTTGCTCCCTAGGCTGAGTCATCTGGTTCATGATTTTCATGAGTTGTTCCAAAGTGACACTTGGGCTTGATCCCACTTCTGATGTCGGGTTTACATTAGGATTTAAGGCGCGTAACGATTCTTCGTTTGAATTAACCATTGTTTTACAAAACAGAGAATATATTTACACGAATAAACAAGGTTTTACAAATATTATGAATAATGAATTTTGTAAATGATATGATTGATTAACAAATGATAAATTAAATTATTAATTAGATTAAAGAATAATAAGTTTTATCGAACAATAAAAGAAACGAATAATATATCTTACGATTTACTAATTTAACGAATAATGAAAATTAAAGATTGATAAATTTACAAATATTGAATTTAATTTACGCTATAAACAATGATCCGGGGTTCAAACGAATCCACGGTCAACGGGAAAACTTTAAACAATTTTATAACACAAAAAATACGTTTGCCGAATCACTCGGAAAAATTACTCGATGTATCACTTTCCAAGGCGATCACACGAATGCCTCTCTGATTAAAATCTTTTTCGTAATCCGACTGCATTTGTTTGTTATATTCTCGCTGGAAACATCGAGAAGGTTCCAATCGTTGTTGCTAGGCAATATCTGTCAAAAGTTTGTTATATACTCCTTGGAAACATCGAGAAAGATCCAAACGCCGTTGCTAGGCAGTTTCTGTCTGGAGATTGATTCCTCATACAACGTGTGTCCCATTATATCGACATTTCTAAAGTACAATTCTATGTGATTTCTAAGGAGAACAATACAACCGATCCACACCTTCGTCAGGCAAAACGTTTATCCCGTGACCGTGGCTACGTTCAGCGACCAGTTGTCACCTCGAACCCACTTTCGCTTTTCACAAATGTCAAACAATTACAGATGACAATTACTTAATTACAGTTATGATAAAATCTGGGCTAAAGCATTCCTCAAAATTGCATAGGGAAGGCTCCGGTTTTCATTTCATCTCCGACATATATATCAGTGTGTGGAAGTATGTGTGTGTGCGCAGCGTCTCGAAACAAAGGAATGTAAACAGTCAGTCGGTTAAGAGTCGTCGATGAAGAGTCGTGTGTAGAAGGTGCTGAGACGCGTGCAAGTGTGTATCGATAAATATATATAGAATCGTCCATGTAATAAATATATCATTATTTTAGTAATAACTGTCAATATAAATTTAATGTTCCTATAACATTATTTCGGCTTCAAAGATCCACAATTCTCAAGAAAGGCACAAAGGATTTACATCCGAAAGTGGATGTAAAATCAATATTGACCTAATGAACGCAGCCTTAAATTATAGTAAAAGAAATCGAAGGGGAATTTTCACAATATTGGACATCTCTAAGGCCTTCGATACTATACCCCATTCAGCTATAAAACCATGTCTGGCGAGAAAAGGCGTTCCGACCCCTATAATTGAAATTATAAATGAAATGTACAAAGGATGTAAAACTACGATCAAAGCGAATAATAATATAGGGGTCGAGGTAGAAATTCTCAGAGGAGTCAAGCAGGGTGATCCTTTATGACCGCTGCTATTTTACTTGTGTCTCGAACCGCTGCTTGAAGTAATCGAAAAGAATATCGGTGGCATTAATATAAATGAAGGGAACAAAGTCTCTGTGTTGGTCTTCGCAGACGATATCGTCTTGCTTGGTGAAAATACGAGGGCGGCACAAAGCCAGATAGACGAGCTTCAGAAATACCTGGAGAGGTCGGGGCATGAAAATATCAGCAGAGAAAAGTCAAATGTTCCAGGTAATAGCGAAAAAGACACCTGGTTTATTAAAGACCCGGCAATAAAAATTGGTAAATTAAGGATACCCGGAAGAATCCCAGAAAGAGCCTTCAGGTATTTGGGTGCTAAAGTTGGGAGTGGGGGAGGCATGAGGTAGATTTGTCCCATATCACGAATATACAATATAAGCAGGCGATAGAGAATCTGATTCGAAATTATAAGCCGCAGAAAACGCTCGAAGTAGGGGTTAAAATGAATCTAATATTACAAGATGATCTTCCCGGTTATGAAAGACCGCGAAGGTTATCCCCGCAAGATAAGGTCGAAGTCAACGGTCAGATCAAAATGTGGCTGAATGACGGAATAATACGCCAGTCACATTCCGACTATGCAAGCCGGATCGCGTTGATTGAAAAAAAAGATGGTTCAACTAGAATTTGCGTCGACTATAGGCGACTGAATCGAAAGGTAGTGAAAGACAGATACCCGCTACCCTTGATCGAGGATCAATTAGATTTGTCACAGGGATCGATAGTATTCAGTACGTTGGACCCCAAGAATAGATTCTTTCGTGTTCCTGTCGGAGAAAGTAGCAGGAAATATACAGCATTTACTGTTCCTACAGTATGAATTTATTAGTGTGCCGTTCGAATTATGCAATTCACCAGCTGTTTTCCAGAAATTCATAAACGCAGTTTTCAAAGGATTGATCGTGACAGGGCATGTGCTGACATGGCAACCTGATGAAAAGCATCCTGTCTTCCTTGGAGCAGTGTGGGGATCACAAGGAAACAGGAAGAAGGAGAAGGAAAGGGCCTGTCGAGGTTAAAAAAGGGCAGACAGGGCAGAGATGAAGAGAGAAGTGACGATAGCTAAGGGCGGATACCCAAAAAGAAAGATAGTATCGCCGGCTGAAATTATGAGAGTTGGGGAGTATAAGAGGCCCCGAAGAGGAGAGGTCACATACGCCGAGGCGTGTGGGAGGGAGAACAGAGCGATAAGGGATGACTTCAGCGAGGACTCCGAAGGGTGGATGAGGGTAGAAAAATGGAAGAGGAAGAGGAAAGCTCCCTTAGAGCAAGCTACCCCGATGGTGCGTCCGGGAAATAAACGGCAGGTTGGTGCCAAAGAGAGAGACGTACCAAGGAACAGGAGAAGGAAGGAAGCCATTCTAATTAAGGTGGAGGAAGGGAAGGTTGCGAATGGCTTCATGTTTATAAGAGGATAATGGAGGTGAGGAGTTCATTGGAGGGAGCCACGGGGGTCCGTAGGACGAGAGCGGGCCTAATTGAATTCGATAGGACGGTGGTGGTTAGCGAGGAGGCGGCCAAATTGAGAGCCGCCTTGAGTGATAGTACGAAGGTGGCCGCTCTGGTGAACAGGGCGACCCTACAAATAAGGAACATCGATCCCCTCACCAGCAAAGAAGAGCTGGTGGACGAGATCAGGTCGCAGTGGGCAATTGAGGAGAATGCGGATATAG
>NW_022885224.1:0-15979 GCF_011952205.1 Bombus bifarius
GGAAGCACACGCTGAAAATGCTCATCGAGAGGAGCGTTGGTCTGGATCCCTTTCATAGGGACCAGTATGGCTTTCTTCATAAAGGAGGGGGACTCTTGAAGCCCTGGATAGGACAGTCGCAGTTGCTGAAGAGTGCAGAAGGAAGGGCCTGGCGTGTGTTCTGGTCGCCCTTGATGTGAAGAACGCCTTCTACACTCTAAGGTGGGGGAGGATAATGGAGGAGGATCGAAGAAGACGGCTACCGGAACGGCTACAGGAGTTGTTAGCGGACTATCTGGCTGAGAGGAGAATACTGGTACACTATCGTGACGGTGTCGTAGGGAGGAACGTCTACGCGGGGGTTCCGCAGGGATCGGTCTTAGGACCGTTACTGTGGAATCTCGTGTATGACGAGGTGCTGGAGGCGCTGGACCGGGAGAAGGATACCGAAGCAGTAGCGTTCGCCGACGATCTGGCGGTTCTACTCAAGCTCTGAGGGTTCCACGGCGTCGATGAAAAGATAAAGGCGATCATAGCCTTGGCCACTAGGTGGTGCTGGGAGACTGGAGTGCACCTGGCCAGGGAGAAGACGGAGGTTATCCTCTTAACAAGGAAGAGGATACCGACGATTTTTAACTTCGACGTGGGGGATGGGGGCGAGATTTCCACTAGCCGTGTTGTGAAGTACTTAGGGGTAGTGTTGGATAGTGCTAGGGGATTCTCCCCCACCTCAAAGCAGTTTGTGATAAAGCGGAACAGTTCTTGGGCGCCATACGGAGCCTACTCCCAGACGTCGGCGGGCCCAACGATTTAGTCAGGAGACTGTATTATGGTATCTGGGAGTCTGTGGTTCTATATGGCGCACCGATATGGGCCTCCTCCCTGGGAAGAGAAACAAATAGGACGATCATGAGAAGGGCATAAAGGGCGGCGTTGATCCGTATGTCTACCGCCTACCGTACGGTGTCACATGGGGGTCTGTGTGTGCTTATCGGTAGCATGCCGATTTACATCAAGGCATGGTTGCGGTGGAAGCAGTATGGAGTGAAGAGGCGGATCAACGAGAGCCCTGAAGAAATGGCACATGTTGGGCAAGAAGAAATGAAGGATTTGGAGACGGAGGCAGAGGACAGGTGGAGATTGGAGTGGGCGTTCCACAACCCCCACAATTGAACTACGAGACTGGTAGAAGATCCGCTGATCTTCTACAAAAGAAAGAGGAAGATTAACTACCATACAGATGCAGATCCTTACGTAACACGGTATCTTTAACTGGTACCGTCATAGGATCGGCAAAGAGTCGCACACCAGTTGTTGGGATTGTGGTGCGGTGCTGGATGACGCCGAACATGTGCTCTTTTGGTGCCCTAGATGGACGGAGGAGAGAACGGAGTTGGAGGTCGCGATCGGTGAAGACTTTAAATTGGAGAACCGGGCCGTTGAGAAGATGGCCGCGGAGGAGCGGTTTTGGAATAGGTTTTATGATTTCTGCACAAAGGCGATGAATTGCCGGCTTTCTAAAGAAAGGGAGATGGAGGTCAGGAGAAAAAGGGAAGGAAGGAGGAGAAGAAGGACCAGAGCGTGTTGCGAAGTGGGCAATTCTTTTAGAGCAATTCAATTAGGCCAGGCAGGAGCAGTGCACATCGACGCGCTAAGTCGAAATCCGTTGCTCATGGTCATGCTGCTAGACGAGGACGAACAAAGGATTGTTGCACGGCTAAGGAAGCCGCATTTGCAAGAAGATAATCTGCGGTAGATCCGGGACAACATCGAACAGCACGAAGCTGGCGGATACGTTTCAAAGGACGAAGTTTTGTACAAAGAAATAAAGGAGATACCATTGCTGGGCGTGCCAAAGTCAATGCAGACTCAAGTGGTTCGACGAGCTCACGAACACGGCCATTTGGGCATCACTAAAACGGAAGCGTTATTAAAAAGGGACTATCGGTTTGTGGGCATGCGCGAGAAGGTGGATAAGGTAGTGCAGAGTTGCATCGATTGTATCCTTGCGGAGAAAAAATAAGGAAAACAAGAGTAGTTCCTGAACCCTATTTGACAAGGAGGAGTTGTCATTTGACACTTATCGTGTCGATCATCTTGGACCATTGCCATCTACGAAGAAAAGGTACCGGTATATCTTCGTGGCGATTGATGCCTTTACAAAGTTCGTTTGGTTGTGTGGCGGCACGGCCCACGGAACTTTTCAACGGCTCCGGATGCAAAGCGCGACGCCGCCAAAGCGCATCACCGACGTGCCCAATGTGCCATCGATATCTTCACACTCTTTCCGCCGAATTCTCGGAAGAGCATACACGTGCCAGCACTGGCGGCACATCTAATGAATGCACGCTAGTGGGGGATATCGATGGGCTACGAAGGGAAGAATCTGCGCGTTCCGAAACAAAAGGGCAGGCAGTCTGTCTTACGCCATTAAATGTGTAACTCCTCGGTACTATTTACATAGCAACGCGTCAAATGATCTCTCGGTGTCTATCATTATTTGTTAGTTGTTTACCAGTTGTCTGTTAAGTGTAATTGTTAATTGTTAATTGTTAACTCTGATTGTTGATTAGTTCTAAATAAACTATTGTTCGTTAAAAACACCAAGAGTAGTTCCTTACGCAGCTATCACCATACCACCTCAGTTGTATTCCACAAAATCAACAAGTTCTGCGGAAGTTATTCGCCATTTGAGGAAGCAGTCTGTAGGTTTCGGAAATTCGAGAAGAATAATCTCGGATCGCGGGACGATATTCACAGCCGTTGCCTTTGAGGATTATTGGAATGAGAAAGGTATACAGCACGGCTGGACTACAATACACAAGTAGAAAGAGTGAAACGGACGCTTATTCCCCTATTGACGAATTTGTCTGCGCCAACACCAGACAAATGGTTACACCTAGAGATAGCGCAAAGGTATTTGAACGCAACCACCAGCAGAAGTACGAATGTTACCCCGTTCCAACTCTTGTTTGGAACGCGGATGAGAATGCGCGCAGCTGATCGAAGACGAGTGGGCCGTGATGTTCTAGGAGGAGCGAGATCAGCTACGCGTAAAGGCAAAAAAACGGATCGAGGAAATTCAAGCTAAAAACAGACGGACGTTTAACAAGAGACGTAAAGAGGCAACAGCGTATAAGACAGGAGATTTAGTGGCGATCGAGAGGACGCAGGTCCTGGTCCGAAGTTGCAGTCGCAGTTCCTTGGGCCGTACCGCGTGGTAAAAGTCTTGCGGAATGACTGCTATGTGGTACAACGAGAGGGCGAACACGAAGGGCCACGAACAACAACCACGGCGGCTAATCGCATGAAATGGTGGGACGTTGTTGAAGTCAGAGGTGAGGGTGAAATTAGTGATGATGAGCACATCCGAGGGCAGATGTGATTGTCAGGTACGGCCGAATGTAGTATCATGAACGAGGGGCCTAAGGGGTGTTGTGCGGATCGTAAACAAGCGGTTGCCTAGGTGTGAATTATAAACAAGCGGTTGCTCAGCATATGCGTACTGGGGCTATGACAAAAGACAAGGGGATGCTAGGGGACGATAAACGAATTAACAGGAGTATAAATTGAGAAGTCCGAGAGTGCGGATTGCGTTGTCAAGATAGTGTTGTCAGCGTTGTTAAAAGAGAGTTGAATTTGAGTTGACGAAAATTGTTAATTAATTATCTAATTGTTCTAATTATTATACGTTTATTGCAATTGGGTCATGTATAATAACCACTGTTTTCTGTTTAATTAACATCTGTTTAATCCATTTATCATTAATAAACTAATCATAATAATTTACGATATGGACATTTGATAACTAATAAAACAAGTTTAAGTCGTCATATTATCCTTTCTGGGGACGACTCTGAACAGGTATCCAATGTCAAGAGCGCTATAATTGTCCGAATAACTACCGACATTGGCGCTGAGATTATGCGGGAGATAGAGGAGGTGCAGCTGTCACTCCTTCTAAAGGCCTGAAGGCTACCTATGTTCATAGGCTCAGGTAGCCATCCCATAAAGTACGACCGGTTAGAATATACGCGCTTCTGCGTGAAACGATGCGTATCCTCGAAAATGAGGTTAATCACTTCCAGGCGACGGTGGCGAGTCCAACCTTAGGGCGACTTCAAGAGGTGTGGATCATTCCAAGAGGTCTCGTCATTCCGGCAATGAATTTGGGAAGAGATCGCGGTGCCTCAGAGAAGCTCGGACAATGAGATGTCATTCGCATGTCAACGTCGGCGCTCAGAAAATGTCTTATTAGACACTAGTTATCTTCAAAGACAAAGAAATTCTGACCTGGCCTGGCCAAAATAATGCTCTAAAGAAAACCGGCCACGTTGCTGCTATTATCCTTGCGAAAGGCATAGCTACAAGATATCAACAATATTTTACGACAAAGAGCAAGTTAACTCCATTATATTATAAGATTTCTATCGTAAAACGATGTTATCAAAAACTTTTGCACGTAACTGTATATATATGTCGGGTTATTATTAAGATTTGAATCACGTAATGTTTCTTCATTTGAATTAGCCATTGTTTTACAAAACAGAGAATATATTTACACGAATAAACAAGGTTTTACAAATATTATGAATAATGAATTTTGTAAATGATATGATTGATTAACAAATGATAAATTAAATTATTAAATAGATTAAAGAATAATAAGTTTTATCGAACAATAAAGAAACGAATAATATATCTTACGATTTACTAATTTAACGAATAATGAAAATTAACGATTGATAAATTTACAAATATTGAATTTAATTTACGCTATAAACAATGATCCGGGGTTCAAACGAATCCACGGTCAACGGGAAAACTTTAAACAATTTTATAACACAAAAAATACGTTTGCCGAATCACTCGGAAAAATTACTCGATGTATCACTTTCCAAGGCGATCACACGAATGCCTCTCTGAATAAAATCTTTTTCGTAATCCGACTGCATTTTGTTTGTTATATTCTCGCTGGAAACATCGAGAAGGTTCCAATCGTTGTTGCTAGGCAATATCTGTCAGAAGTTTGTTATATACTCCTTGGAAACATCGAGAAAGATCCAAACGCCGTTGCTAGGCAGTTTCTGTCTGGAGATTGATTCCTCATACAACGTGTGTCCCATTATATCGACATCTCTAAAGTACAATTCTGTGATTTCTAGGGAGAACAATACAACCGATCCACACCTTCGTCAGGCAAAACGTTTATCCCGTGACCGTGGCTACGTTCGGCGACCAGTTGTCACCTCGAACCCACTTTCGCTTTTCACAAATGTCAAACAATTACAGATGACAATTACTTAATTACAGTTATGATAAGATCTGGGCTAAAGCATTAAAAGGCTTCCTCAAAATTGCATAGGGAAGGCTCCGGTTTTCATTTCATCTCCGACATATATATATGTATATACGTATTTATATGCCTATTTCTCTTGCCCGTATAGTGTTCATACGAAATGAAATGTTAATTATTTGTTTTATATTAATTTCTTTTAATAAGATAGAACACGCACACGCACACGTATATATGTATATATTTCTGGCAAAGTGATTTTCATTCAGATTCTTTAGTGATATAGTGTTGTGTATTTGAGGTTATGTGTCAATCATTTGATTTCATATATACATATATATCTTGTATTGTGACAACATAGTATTGAAGGTTTTGTTTCTAGATTATTGTGCGTTTAATATGTGTTTACATAATTATGTTTGATGATAGAATTTCTGTATGCAATTCCTCGAATCGTTGCGGTGTTAATTATTTTGAGCGTTTGGGCTATCGACAGGTTGTCGCTTAGTCCCAAGTGTTGCGTTGTGTGCTCTATTTCTTTTGTAGATTATTAATAGTAGTTTTAGTTTAGAAAAATAGATTATTTATATGTTTATATAGAGACATGCATGTTTCATAATCAAATTCTTATTTTATAATGTTTTACCGGCAAGTAGGCTAGTTTTAAATATGTATCTTAGATTGTAGAATGCACATAGATTAGTAGTAGTTTAGAATATAGATTTTTATATGTTTGTATAGAGACATGGCATGTTTCGTAGCGTAGTTCTTATTTTATAACTCTTTACCGGAACGTAGGCTAGTTTTAAGTATGTATCTTAGATTGTTGATTTGAATCAATAATGTAGAAAGAGCATACATTAATATAATTTATATATGTATATATACAGACATGCATGTTTCGTAATGTAGTTCTTAATTTATAATTCTTTACCGGAACGTAGGCTAGTTTCAAGTATGTATCTGTTTAATAGAATGCGCACACATATATATATGTTTCTGACAATGTAACTTTTATTTCTTTAATAATACATTATTGTATGTTTTATGTATTCGTTTGATTATTAAGTCTTAACTTCGTATATACTTATATTTCATAAATTGTGTTACGTCGCGGAACACTCTACCTAGCCGAGGTCACACACCGCGGGCAATGTGGCAACCAGATGTCTTCGGATACTCGCAGCGTATCCTCCATAGTTTCAAGGACCTTCCATAAATCTCATAGATTTCCTAGGAAAGGTCCTTCAAACAAAACAAACATCTGGTTCGGAAGAATTTCCAAAGACTATTGTCTACCACGGCTTAACTAAGGAAAGTTGGTTTTTCGCACGTACGCTGCAATTGTCCTCCCACTAACCACTTTTTCTCGAGGGCGGTTAAGATCCTTCGTTTAACCAATTAGAAACGAAGCCTATTCCCTCACTCTCCTAAATAACATCGGCACCAACAAATCCGATGGTCCCGTGCGCTAGACACACCCATCCTTAGCTTTCCTCCGACACATCATCGTCTCCCAGTACAGTACTGATTTTACATCCTTCGAACGGTCAACATCCTTCCACCGGGTATATACACCCGCAGATCAGTCACTCGCTCATCTCGTACATACGCATCAGCGTAACTGTCTTCGTTATAAGTTGTTGGAATAAACGGTGAAATATAACTTACTACTGTGTCATATTCATTTAACCACCTCTGTTATCTTAATCGAAACAGGGGAACGACTACTTCGCTGCGTCGATTCACCGAATCGTAGCGAGAATTTACGCCTCTCGCTGACGCGTTTTCCTCGAACGGTCGTAACAAATCGATAATATTGTATTTGTTGCATAGTATTATAAGCATTAACTCTAGTATTTACTAGTTCATTACATGTCTAGCATATATGTTTATATTTATATGTAACTCTCCAAGTTGATTGATTAAAATATATTTATATATACATGTATATCTGGTGTTTCAATTATTTCCCCTTTTGTAGTTATTCTTATTTCCCGGTTTATTTGTTTGGTTCGTAACTCGTTCAATCCGTTAGCTGGTTTCATTTATTATTTTTTTTTTATACTGATTGGATTTATTAGTTGCCCTCGCCTTGTTAATCCTTCCTTTAGTTTCGTAGCGCCGTGTGTTCGTTTGTGCATTCAAATCTTTATTCGCGCGTTTTGCATGGGATAGTTTTCTTGTTCTCGTTACGGCGCGTGCGGAGCGCGGGACGTGACACCCCCGCCCTTGGAGTTCAAATTTCCAAAGGGAATTTGACTGATGGTGTCTCTGAGTTCGCTCAAGGCGGATGTAGATGGCGTTGGTTGTTGAGTGACTACCGGTGTTATCGATATCCCTTGAGGTTGTGCTGTTTGATCATCGATATTTCGTTTTCTTTTGAGGTATAGTAGCAGGTGGGTAACTGAGCCGCATATTGCTCCTAATAGGGCGATTCCACATCCCTAAGTTTCACGTAACTGGTATCCATGTATGGCTATATCTATTATCGTCTTGATTAGTTTAAATATTACAAGTATTCCAAATATTGCTGCACTGACGGTTCCAAATTCCATGAAACCAATCCATCAGCTTGATATGGTATTTTTTGCTATTGTCGTTAATGTGTTTTCGTCCATCATTCCCAGAATGTTTACTGTTCCAGGGACGATTGTTTTTCCTGTTGCTCCTCTGGCCAATGTGTTCAAAACTGCAGATTTTTCTGCCGGTAACATGACGTGGTCCCGAAGTGCATCAAGGTCCTTTTGGGTGTATATTCCGCTCGTGGCCAACGACGATGGTGCTGAATATTGCCACGTTTGACGTACATCCGGGCGGAGTTCCTGTGGTGCAATTGTTTCCATGGGTTTTGGTACGAATTTGTGCCAGAGTCCGTCGATATTGTATAGTGTAGGTAATACCGCGCTACATTCTCTGTGGTTTCCGTGTTGCGTTAGAATGTGTGTTTTTGGCGTTAAAAATGCGGTGCGATTCCCTTGCCAAACGGGTAGCTCCGAGTAACATTCTGTTGTATGTCGTACCTTTACTTGTACCTGAATGCATTTGACTATGTGGACTGCTTCTCCTGCGATCAGGGCCATGTGTCCTGGGGTTTTCGTTATGGTATATGCAAATTCATCGGGCAGTAAGATTGCTAAGCTTAAAGCATTCTCTATTAGTTTCTTCTGCGTGGTACATCTTTGTGTCAATATATCATGGTACAATGTTGTCATTTGTCGTTTAATATGTTTCTCTACGTAAATGAATTTTGAGTTGACGTATGCGAATATGTCCAAGTTTTCGACTGCTGTCTTTCTTTTGGAGATGAACGTATTTCCTCTTGTTGTTTCTAACAGGAACAATTTGGGATGTTCGGTGGATAGTAGGGTATATCCACACAGTGGCTGTTCTCCGGTTTTAGTCAGTGCAAATGTTACTTCCTGCGTTGTTAGTGCGTAAACTGGTTGTGCTGATTCTCTGTTGGTTTTTATTTCTTGGATCTTTGTAGCAATTCCTTCATATAGCACATCGTACTGATCAAATTTGCATGGTGAGGGTGGTTGTGGTTGCCAATAAGTGTATCCGTCTTCAGCGTCTAGACAGTTTCCTTCGCTAAAGGTACATACCGTTCCTGATTTCAGTAGAATTTTGTTCGCCTCGATCCGTACTGGCACGACTGCTGATTTTAAACTTATCCTCACTGTTGCTTGTACGACGACCTTTTCCCAGCTCCCGTATGGGTCTACATACTGTGTTCCCTGGCAGCTGCCGTCGTCTGTTAGCTTGCCGGCTAGGACAAGCGACCTGGTTTCTGTTGCATTATCCTTTAGGCCAACTATAAGGTTTTGTGGTCCGAGTGAAAACGTGCCGTCTTGGTGCATCCTTGCGCATTGTTGGGCGGTTGTTTCATGGAGGTATTCGGCGAATCCGTTATGCACTGCCGACGTGTGAGAGTGCATGCCACAGTAATATACAATTCGAGTTATTTGCACCTTGCATTGCCTTACGTTGGTAAATTCAAATTCTGAGAGTTGAAGTAATTGTATATAAATATCTTGGGTTTCAGTCAATGTAGGCTGTATGCTGCAGTCCCCGATGGAGTTTAGAGAGATAGTGGTAACATTGAGGTGGTTGCCATTGCAGTCATATCCTACCAGGCCGTGTGTTATTTTGATGAGGGTGAGTACGATGACTAGGCAGTTCATCTTCCTATCAACAATTTATTAAATCGTTTCTTACTCTCGGGTTTATTAGAAATAAGAATAACTTTTTATTATTATTATTAATATATAAAAAAAAGTTTATATGTTTTTTTTGTTGTTTTTTTTTTATTATTATTATTATTTTTTTTTATTACAATTATAGCTTGTCTTTGAATATATATATATATATATATATATATATATATATATATATATATGTGCGTGCAATGGTAAATATGACGACTTATTTTACGAGTCGCTTAGATTATCAATAGATATCGCCTACCTTACAACATGCGTGTATGTATATATTGTTAAACATTAGGTGAAAGTTATATGCACAGTTATAAATGTCATTTGTTTACAGGTGGATAGCGAAAGTATTTGGTTTCGTGAGTGGCGTACAGGTGCTTTACAGTTCTACGGTACGGATTGCTATTCCTTGGACTAAAAAAAAAATTCTTTCGATGTCTGTCAGATTTTTGTAAACGAACATGCATGGAAGGATTTTCTGCAGAGATTCAAAATGCTCTCTGGATTCCTCGTGAAACGTCTGGACAACATCTACATGTTCTTTCATCCGTCGTTCAGAGAATGGTTGATGAATTCGCCATCAGTTCTATACACACATACAAAAATAGTTAATATATATATTATATATTTTTTTTTCTTTTTTTTTTTTATATATATATATGTTTCATTCGGACCTGTTCCTTGTATGAATACTGTATCTCTGTATATAATATAATATATATAATACGTTATGATTATGTTAGTTGTTATTTATTATATGTATTTTCCTTAACTCTCTCCCCTTTTTTTTGTTGTTGTTTTTTTTTTTTTTATTAGTACCTAACATAACTATTATGATGCTGTATTACATTCTATTGGCTATTATTTGTATGTGAGCGCGACGAATTTTTCAACATGGCCGCTCGCGTGTATCTTTGGTATGGCGTTGGTTTAATGTCAACAGTAACGTGTCGTTGAAATAGTTAATTAATTGTTAATCACTATAATTTTACTTAGTAATGTTTTTGTAATATTGTTTTGTGTTTCATGATATTGTGTGTGTCAATACCGTGTGCTACCTTAATGTGATAGCATGGATTGTATTGTTATCGAATTTCGATAGTCATTGTTTTGATTATACGTGACTTGCATTTATATAAGTCTTGTTTAATTTAGTTAATGTTTTTGTGTATTGTGTTACCAGATATTTTGTGTAGCGTAACTTTATTCTTTTGCACCGAGTTCAGTCATGTTGTTAATATTTAGTTAGTCTATCTTGATTAATTTCTAACCTATTCCTGTGTTTATTAACCTTTCTTATTTTCCCTATTAATTTATTATTTCATGTACTTGCTATTTGCTATTATTTTGTGTATGATATGAATTGGTTTCTTTATTAGTGATTAAAATCTACTTGTTAGATTAACATTGTCTGTAATTCTTCAGATTCTACTCTTTCGTTGCTGCATCACTTACCTGGATCGTTCCCGCAACATCATCCGATTCTTTGATATGCCTTGGATACTTACTACGGCTGCCTTCTACTACGGCTGCCTTCAATCGTCTTATATCTGTGGTCATAAAGGTGGTGTTTAATTTATTTAATTTAATATATATATATATATAATGCATTGTATGTGCGACCACTATTGTGCATTACAAATTAACATCACAATACTACGTAGATTAATACATAACCAAATATCCCTTTACTCCGGTTACATTTATTACTAACTCTCGATTAATCTATCTTGATTATTTTCTAACCGCTTTCTATACTTTATCAACTATTTTATTTCTTCTTGTTAGTCTGCGAAATTCATGCATGTACGCTTCCTTGTATGGTGATTAATTGTTCATGAGGTAAGTTGCACTTTCACCGTTTTAGTTATTCGTTGAACTAGCTCGTTTCACATTCAAACAGTAATTGGAGCACTTGTAATAAACTTCTTTTCTTTTCAGGTTTCCGTCATCTGTCTTGTTCGATGAACAGTGCAATGCTTCCACAGTATTGTTATAACATTTAGTACTGTTGTATTTTGCATTAAGGCAATTGAAGTTAATTGGTTCATTTATTTTTCAGCTGGCTGTTGTACATGGTGTTTCGCAAACAGAGATCCATAACCTATTTTGCATGTAAACCTTCTCGTATGATGATTACTTGTTCACAAGGTAACTTTCACTTTCACTCTTTTAATTTTATTGAATCAACACGTTGTATATTCAAACAATAATTGGAGTACACATGATAATTTTCCTTTTTTTTTTCTTTTTTAGGTTTTAGCTATCTGTATTATTCGACGAACAGTGTCACACTTCCTTTTGATTTATCCACAATATAGTTATAACACTTAGTAACCTCGTATTTTGCACTGAGACACTTGAGACTAATTTATTCACTTATTTTAGGTAGCTGTCATACATTATGTTCCACGAACAACGATCCATAACCTATACTTGCACGTACACTTTCTTGTATGTTGATCACTTGTTCACAAGGTAACTTTCACTTTCACTAGTTAATTGTTCATTGAGTTAACACGTTTTATATTTAAGCAATAATTGAAACACATATAATAATTTTCCCTTTTTCCTTTTAGGTGTTCGATATCTGTATTATTCGACGAACAGCACTACAACATACACTACTGCACTACGTTGCCCACTGAAATCACTTTATTCATTGTTTATTTCGATTATGCGCTAGTTTTAGCTTGTTTAAGTGCACTGTTCGTGGAATCCCTTTTACTTCAATCTTGACGTTTTGGTTCTGCAGGATTTCTAGCACTTTATATGGTCCAGTATATTGATCGGAGAATTTTCCTTTACTGAGTTCTTTTAGTAAATATATCGAATCTCCTACTTTAAAATCCTGGGGGTTGATTCGTCGGTCGTAATATTCTTTTGATCTGAGTTTGGATTTTATTAAATTTTCTCTTGCCATTCGTTGTACGGTGTTAATTTTATCGAACAGGTCTTCGAGATATTCTGCGTATGTTGGTTCCATGTTCTCTTCGATTATTACTTCACCAGTAGGTTCTCTGGCTAAATGTCCAAAAACTAATTCGTGCGGGGAGAATTTCGTTCCTTCGTGTACAGAGGTATTATAAGAAAACATAGTTAATTCTACCCATTCGTCCCAATTTCTGGAATTTTCAATGTATAATTTGAGATATTCAATCAGTACGTGGTGAGATCTTTCGATTGAACCGTTACTTTGTGGATGATATGCCGTCGTGGTGTATTGTTTGATGCGGAATCTCTTTGCTACTTTCTTCATTAGTGAGGATGTAAAGTTCGTTCCTTGATCAGTGAGAATAGCTCTCGGTGATCCGAAACGACAAATAAATCGCTTTACAAAAGCGTCCGCTATCTCGGCTGACGAGATTCCTCCTAGTGGAATCCCAATTGAGTATTTTGTTAATAAATCTTGGATGGTTAATATATATTCATTTCCCTTTTGAGTTTTTGGTAATGGTCCTACAATATCCATACTAATTTTATCGAATGCTTTACCTGGTGTGTCTGTAAGTACCATTGGTTGTTTTGCTTTTATTCTTGTGAGTTTCTTTAATTGACATTCCTTACATGTTCTTACGTAATCTTAAATTTCCTTTTTCATATTTTCCCAATAGTAGTGTTGTCGTATTCTTTGATAAGTTTTGGTAATTCCTTTGTGTCCTGCTACGCTTGATTCATGTTTTTCTCGTATTATGTTGTTCCGCGCTTCCACAGGTGGAGTAATTACTTCTCCAGTGCAAATGGTGATGGATAAGGTTTTTTCCATAAATATTTCCTTTAATTTTCTGATTGTATATCGCCAGGGTATTTCCTCCAAGTTTCCTTTGCTAATGCTAAACGAAGTTAACTGTTTTTCATTTACTACGTCTAATAGAGATCTTAGCGAGTTTAATAAATTGTCTGGTGTTATTGGAATATTTCTATTTTCCTTTATCGGTAGGGATACAATGTATTTTCCGGAATCGTAATTCAATCTTGCTTTTTCTAACATTAAATCTTCATAACGAGGCACTTTTCCCGTTTCCTTCATTTCTAAGGCTCCTTTATCTATCGGTTTGCCGTGTATATCTATAAATACTACTTTATGGTCACTTACTCTTGCAATTGAGTTTCGGGTTTCCGAAATTTTTAGTTCCGCAATTATCGTAGGTCTCGTGTCCTTTTCTTGTTGTTGAATTAGTTCTGGAACTACAGTGGAGGTTTCTTTTTCGCTTGTCGTGTCCGTGTCTTCCTTTTCTCGATTGGTTATTTCTCTGTCTGTACTTACATTGATTTCTGTTAGTGCTTGGTCTAAATATTTTATGGGGGTTTCTTCTATTGTAAAATGTTTTCGGGTAAAACCCTTTCCTTGGTTTTTGGAATCACTGGGTTGAGGCAAGACGCGTGGTTTGGCTTCGAATACGGGAGAGTCTTCCTTTGACGTGTCTATTTCGAATCTTTTTGGGACAGGATAGCGAATCGGTGAGATTTCCTCTCTCTTTCTGATTGGTAAACAAACTTCTGGAGGGTTCCTAGATAATGCGTCTGCGTTTGCGTTCGCTCTGCCTTCTTTGTATAGAATATCAAATTCAAAGTCCGATAATTTAAATTTCCATTTCCAAATTCTAGAAGTAGGATCTTTGATAGAATGCATCCACACTAAAGGTTTATGATCGGTTACGATAGTAAACTTTCTTCCGTAAAGATACGGTCGGAAGTGCATTGCGCTGTAAACAATTGCCAGACACTCCTTTTCTATGGTAGTGTCACGTCGATTCGGGGTAATTTCACGTTCCGCACGCAAGGTGAGAAATTCGTACTTAAATTTTGATTGTTATTAGAAAATTTATTGAACACTGACAGAGTAACAATACAGAATGGTCAAACAGCACAGAAAAGAATGTTCTTACAACGACTCGAGAGGTACTTTTTTATATCAAGGACCCGGCTCCTGTGGAGGGGCTATCGCTGGATGCCGGTCACATAGGGTTTCTATTACTACTTAGCCATCATTTTGCTGACCAAGGTATGTGAGGCATAACCATCCTTTCGTTGCGTTCTCACGACCACCGTGACAGTAGAGTAGTTTTGTTCGGCAGAATTTAATAGTCTTGAGGCATACGCAATCGGCAAATCCTTTCCGATTGGCCCTTGACTCAGTACACCGCTTATTGCATATCCTGATGCGTCTGTGGTAAGGTTAAAAGGTTTCGAGAAGTCTGGATATTGTAGAATGGGTTTCGTCATTAACGCTGTTTTTAAATTATTGAATGCATCTTCTTGATTTTCCGTCCATTTGAAGGGAGTATCTTTCTTTAATAGTTGTGTCAATGGTTTCGCGACCTTGGAGAAATCGGGTATAAATCTTCTGTAATATCCTGCTAGTCCCAGAAATTGTTTGATATTTTTCGCCTTCTTTGGTCGTGGAAATTTTGATACGGCTTCGACCTTTTTTGGATCGGGTTTCACGCCATCCTCACTAATTATATGTCCCAAATAATTCACCTCATGCCGTAAAAATTCACACTTATCGGGTTGTAATCGTAATTTGGCTGTCCTCGGTCTTTCCATTAATTTATTAAATTTAATTTCGTGTTCCTGGAGAGATCTGGAATAAATCACTATGTCATCCAGATAGACGAATAGTTCTATTCCTTGCAGACCCGATAATACCGAGTTCATTAAACGTTGAAATGTTGCTGGGGCATTTTTTAATCCAAAGGGCATTCTTTTGAATTGAAAATGTCCGTATGGTGTCGAAAATGCCGTTTTGTGGGCGTCCTCTTGCGACATACGGATCTGGTGAAAGCCTGATGCTAAGTCAAACGTGGAAAAATATTTTGCACTTCCTAATTGATCCAATATTTCTGTGATGTTGGGTAATGGGAAGGCATCGCCAATCGTTTTATCGTTCAATTTTCTATAATCGATAACTAATCTCCAGCGTTTATTTCCTTGCGAATCGGGTTTTTTGGGCACAATCCATAACGGGGAGTTATATGGAGATATTGATGGTTCCACTACGTCCGTATCTAGCAATTCTTGAATCTGTCGATTTATCTCTTCTCGATGTATTGGCGGATATCGATACTGTTTGGTATTAATTGGTATATTATCTGTGGTAATTATTCTATGTTGCAGAACTTCAGTTGCCTCCAATGTATCTCTTGGAATATGAAATCTATCTTGATTGTTACGAATCAATTTTTTTACATTTTCCTTTTCTTCTTCGTTCAAGTGTTCGAGTCGTAGTAACTCATTTATTTTTTCGTATCTACTTTCCTTCGATTTTAAAACTGTATTACACGCTGTCCTAGGAAGCGGGGAGGGATTTTCAAATTGCTTAATTACCATCGTCGGTGTTGTAAATTCGTAATCTCTTGAAGTAGTATTTATTACTCTTATATAGCCTTTTCCTTTATGATTCCTCACAACTGCATTTCCGAAATAGATTCCCTTGCTCGGCTCGATTCTTGGAATAAATCCCTCTTTTATCTCTGGATTAGCG
>NW_022885225.1:0-17996 GCF_011952205.1 Bombus bifarius
CCGGCCATGTCCAGAATAATAAAATATCTCGCTTTTTCAATCTCGCGACTTGATCCGCAATGAGGGGTAAAGGATACCGATCCGCGACCGTACATTTATTTAGTTCTCGAAAATCTACCTATCATCTATCTGAACCATTGTTCGTCTTCACGAGTAACACAGGGCTCGCGAACGGTGAATTACTAGGCTTTATGATTTTTGGCTGTAATTAAGTCGCTTGTTCTATCACGTACTATTCTGCGCTCGCGAAGTCTATTAGGACTCCTTGTACGGCGATGTTAGGATCAATTGATTGTACTTCTAACTGGCCTGTATTTTTTTGTACGAGTACGTAGGGAACCCGTAACGGATGAATCTCTGAATTTTCGAAAAGAAAGATTAATCGACTTTTATCGCTACCACGTACCTCATTGTCAACTTCATTAACATCGATCTCGTTTTTAGCGGTTTTATTACAGGCATTAATTATTTTTGTTTTACACATAGCGAGGCTATTTTGTGTAATATTACGTCAAAATCTTGGCTTAAAATTTAACGAGTAATCGCGATATCGTATTGTTAAATAACTACCAGCGAGAACATGAAAAGTTTATCTCTAACCACCGACACCTGCAACGGACAAGATTTGAGCGATACGTTTAGTACCGATATTTCTTATTCCTCGCATTACTACTATATCAATCGTTCTTTTGCCAGAAATTCTCAAGACTACGGATTCTTTAATTAGCGAACACTCGGCTCCGAAATCGGGGTAAAATGGAAACGACTCACCCGGATGGCTTGATCTACCAGTTAGCGCCTCCACTACGTAGAAGTCAATTCGACACTCGGTATTGAAATTATATTCAGGGCACTGCTTTGTAAAGGATCTTCCTCCATAATCAGATTGGTAGCTGCGCACCAGGCAGCGGAGTCGAAAAATTGTTAGGTTCCACACTCGATTTTTGCACTAGCGACGGAATTAACTCGCGCACGATGATCGTAAGCTCTTGCACTGTTATAACCGGCACTGATCCCACTTCTGATGTCGGGTTTACATTAAAATTAGGGTTAGGGGCGTGAAACGAATCTTCGTTTGGGTTACACGTTGTCGTTATGCAATAGAGAAGACATTGACTAGTGCAAATACGATTATTATAGAACCGGACAAGTAACCGCGGTTGTTAGGTACTCGAGAAACTAATGACAATGATCCTAGGTTCAATAACGAATCCGCGGTCGACGGGATGATAGATGAACGTACTCACAAAATCTAAGTCGGACGCGTAATATTCACTGATCGTAAAGAGTTACTCCTTTCATCAATGAGATCGCGAGCGAGAATGTCTTTCCCGTCCCGATGATGCCACAGAGGAAAACTATAATGGGGTGTGTCTAAGGACACGAGATTATCGGATTCGTCGAGAAAAGCCTTCGTTCAGAAAGTAAGGGAAATTGGCCTTGCTGCTAATTGGTCAATCTCCATATCGGTGGTTAGAAAAAGGTGCTAGCCGCCCTCGAGGGAAAGTTGCTAGTGGGAGACGCCGCTCGTTGAAAAATATGTCTCCCCTATCTTCCCGTAGTTGGGACAAAGACCGTTTGTCTGTTTGAAGGACTTTAGTTGACTAAATCTTAAGATTTATAACGGGCCCTCGAGCTAGCCGAACATGTACTGCGGAGACGCATCGACATCTGGCAATCATCTTACTCGAAGAATAGGGTCTGCGTGTGGGGAGCCACGGGACAGAAACCGTTGTAATGTTTACTGTCGCGTGTCGCCACGAATATTTCTTTTAAGGAGAGCTATAGAATTACTCCATACCTTTGTTAGACAAAGCGTTCATCCCGTGACCGCGGCTACGTTCGGCGACTGACTGTCGCCTCGAGCCCAAGCTCATTATCACAACTCTCGAACAATTACAATCGGATTGGATAACTACAATTGTTGAATTACAGCTATAGTAGACTTTAGGTTACAATGTTGCG
This sequence comes from Bombus bifarius, assembly GCF_011952205.1. Classification (NCBI taxonomy): domain Eukaryota; kingdom Metazoa; phylum Arthropoda; class Insecta; order Hymenoptera; family Apidae; genus Bombus; species Bombus bifarius. The sequence goes on from NW_022885225.1 coordinate 1,966, forward strand.
GGATTATCCAAAATTCCAAAGGCTCCGGTGTTCTTTCATCTCCGACATATATATTATATATACTATTATATCTATATAATATATGTATTTATATCTATAAATATATGTATAAATATATCTGTTTAAAAAAATAAAGTTGACCTTCATATATCGCCAATAATATCGCGTGTGTAAAAAGAAACTAATTACATTTAATTCTTTTTTTACATTTATTTATTTTTTATTATTATTTTTTTCACAACTAATTACATTTAATTATTACATTTACATACATTTAACTATTATTACATACATTTACATACATTTAATTATTATTTTTTTCATAATTATATCTCGTTTGAAATATTTTTCGACATAATTAATTGTTTCAAAAACACATATTCCAGCCTTCTAAATGATTTATTTTGCGTATTATACGAATTATTCCATCTATAAGTAAATTGTTCTCTCTACACACAAACACGCACACAGTCTGTTAATTACACGAGTTAATTGTAACATTTTTCTCGATAAGTTGACAGAGCAAGGAAAATGAGCGACGAACCTACCTACAAACTAATCTACTTCAATGCCCGTGGTAGTGCCGAACATATACGGTACATATTTGCATATATTGGCATCGAGTATATCGACGAGAGGATCCCCCTACAACTCTGGCCTGAATACAAGGATTGTAAGCGTGAAGAATCGATTTTTACTTTCATCGTTCAACTCTCAGATATCTACCATTTACTCAAACTTTTCTGTATATAAAACTTTCGTTTCACGTGCAGGCTAAACTTACTTAAAGTAAAATTTCATACGGAATAAAGTCGAACTTTTCATTAAGTTTTGCTTCCGTAATATCGTGTTTATCGAATACCAACTTAATTCACTTACGATTCTCGAATTTTTGTGTTGCAATCTTTATTGTTTTCAATGAATCGAAGCATTTCGAATATTTTGAGAAAACCGTAAATAGGTGACTTAAAATAGGAATACAAAAATACTTCTACGTTTCTCGTTAATTTAAAAACTTTTTAGGACTTGTCGGAAAAAAAGGATAAAAAATTGAAATCAGTTCGGAAATGAACAAGAACATAGCTAAAAAGTCGAAAGAACAAAGCAGACATAAAATTCGATCTTCCGTTGCGACATTTCTATCGTAAATAGTATAATAAAAGTTTTACGCAGCATAGTCTTCGATATAATCTTATATGTCGCTTGCAGATAGAGAAACCAAAAGTCAACGTAAGTCTGTAAATCAATCCTGTCGGTGTAAAACACAAAATTACGTTCGCAAGAGACATTCGATTTATATTCCTTGCATTTCAATTTTCATTACAAGAACCGTGTACATTTTCTAATATTTTTTCCGTGTCTGGTATTATCTTTTATCCTTGATTTTAAAAACTTTAGGTTCTTCCCAACAGCGATAACCTGCGATACCCTGCGAAAACACGCGATACCCTGTCCATCGTAATCGTAAGAAAAGAAAAAAAGGAGAAAGAAGACATTTCTGTATTTCTTTACTAGGCCATGTTGATTAAAACCGAAATGATTTCGATTCATCTATTCACAAGAACGCAACGGCCTCGGAAGCTGTGTTGTGATTTCCTATCGATCGTTTCCCTTTACACAGTGTTCATATGAGCCATGTTTGTTCTTAGCAATGCCTTATAAAAAGCTGCCTGTGCTGGAGGTAGACGGGAAACCGGTAGCGCAGGCTGACGCTGTGGCGCGATACTTGGCGAGGAAGTACGATCTAATGGGAAGAAACGAAAGCGATGCGTTGATATGCGACGTGCTCGTCGATACTCTTGAAGATTTGGAGCAAGGTGAGTAACTGATGAGATGACTTTGCATTTGTCTCACCACAGAGACAGACGTTCAAGAATTCATTGTGAAAAGACGAGTACAAACAAGATACGTATGTCTTTCCGTTAAGCGAATGTTACAGTTTGTTTGCAAAAGTCAGTTTTTAGATTATAGAATCGTAGATAGAATTTAGAGGATAGAAAATTTTAGTAGTCACTTTTAGTTTAGTCTTATCGACAATAAGCAGACTACGTTATGATACAACGATTCCAACTGAAGATTTCTATCGACATCACGAATTCGATGGCTTCCAAATTTTCTTCTCTGCAATCTCAGACGCTCAACTCGAAAGAATCTTTTAGATCCCCCGACAAACACTCGACTCAGGTTATCTATTATCGTAATCTTCCTTCGGGATTTTTTTTAACTGCGTTGCGTTAACGAATAACGGGATAACATCACGTTTCTCTCAACGCCTTTCAACGTTCTACAACTTTTATTCTTTGCAAATCCCTGTCTCTATATGATAAACGCTGGTTATCCGCGGAAGGAGCGAGGGCAACGAAGTGTATCCTGGTACGCGATAACGTTACTAATTTCCAATTACGATATGTGTGATTACGTAACATCTGCTGTCTGCATAATGCGTTAACGATCCGCGCGTTGATCGCATAAATATAAATCGAAGGGAATGGAATCGCTCGAAACTCATGCAACTATCCGCAGGTGTTTAAAATCGTGTTTTTACACCGCCAACGTAACGTCACGCCACGTCGAAAAATTATTACTAGACAGAGAAGGTGAACAAAAAACGAGGTAAATAGGCTACCGATTGAATAATATCATAACGATCGTATCTCTGGTTTTTGCTCGTCTTTTATATTTGTTTCAAATGTATAAAATATAATCGTATCGATATCGTCCACGATTAAAGCCATCCATCCGCCATCGACGAGGAACGAACGATTATATTTTATCATTTATGCGAATCCTTCTCTTCTCTTCTTTCTCTATTTACGCCCCTCGCCTTGCTTCGTACCGCCGATGATTCACAATTCGATGCACCTGAACAGCTGGAACGTCGCAGATTTTTCCGTACGATAACAAACGTGTTTTTGATGGCCTGCTTTAAACCGTGACGATCGCCATGACGTGCATCAATTGTCGAATGATGTAGTGCGACGATACTCCTACGCAACTTTTTTTTACGCTGTTTTTCCCTCTATTTTTTCTTCCTGTGTGTTATCACATGATCATGAGATACCTGTATAGAAGATGCAAAGAGTCTGTGAAGAATTTACAGATATTTAAGATTATCATAATGTTTAAGCAAAAGCTAAGACGCAAAATATTGCTCAAGATGTAATTATGTAATATTTACTCAATTTCTAGAAGACTGTTTATATCTTGTTGTTATTCTTGATATGGAGATAAATATAGTATACTTTATTAAGACCTAGATAGAAGACTTTTTTCTCGTTTCTCTTCTCTTACTTAATCACTAAGAGTTATATAACGTTTATTCGATAATTCTGCTTCTCCTGACCTTTCCACAAATGGTTGTTTATATCTCGACATTCTTGGTACTTTTAATCAAATTTTAATAACAGTACTTTACTCGTCAGAAGTAAATAAAAAAGCTCTAAGTAGAAGCAAGGATTTATTTACCTTTCCTTTCTCGAATCTCAGTTAGCAATGTTGTTCCTCTTGAAAGATTTTCCAAGTTTCCAAGACAATTTCCACGCTGGTAACATTGTATATATTTCAAGTATCGTGAACCACAGGAACTTGTTGAGGCAATATTGAAGAAAGCAAAGAGAATGAAGAAATTGTAGGAACTATGAGAGGCTACTCCTTCTTTCACAACTTATTTTCTCTTCGTTTGGGGGGAAAAACACAAATGAACGTAACGGTTGGTTTCATATACGTTTCAGCTATCTGCTACTGTCGCATGGAGGAGGATCCTGAAAGGAAGGAAGCGAGGATGAATCAACTTTTGAACGAAACAATACCATTGTACCTGACTAAATTCGACCAGATTATTGGCGAATATGAAGGATATATCATTCCTTCTACCGTAAGATTTTTTATCCAAATTTAATGTTAAAATTTTTAGTCTTTGTGCAAACTGGGCCATGTTGTCCATAAAAAATTATTGAAACTTTGTTGCGACAAGACAGCTTTAATTGTTGAGAGCAGAGTGTATCTTTAAAATTCACTTCTGTTAGTTTATGTACAAATGAATTTGCCAAGATTCTCAGCTTTTAGATAATTATTCATGTATCTTCCTCATCAAGTTTGATAGAAATTATTACTATCGTAATCAAAGCAAAGATTAAGATATGTAAAATCATTTCTCTGGATATGACACTCTTGTTTAATGATTGATAAATGATACCATTCGAAATATCATATTTATATAATATATAATGATACTTATAAGTGTAATCACTTAAGTACAGATATCTGAATTTTTCTCACTGTCACTGACATAGATACGTATTATGGTTCCTTAGATTACTTGACCAGTTTATTTCTTTCATCACTGTGTTATTATATAATAATAATAAATAGTCACATTAAATTAATTTAGTATGATTATGTTGTTTAATAATACGTGTTTCATTGCAAAATATTTAGCGATTGAAGGGCTCACAGGAAACATGAAAGTGAAAGAATACTAGAATCTAGAGTTTACGATTTCAATTTCTTTAACGAGATATTTATCATATTACACAATTCCTGTAAATGTATTTGTAATTATATCGCCGAAGAATTGTATTTAATTAAGCTATGAAGTTGTGGAATCGTGAGAAGGCTTATTTTTATAGAACTGTCTAATTTCCATTCGACATTGATTCAGGATACACATTACTCTTTTTTACATAATACCAGTTTTGTCATTTTTAATTAACAAATACCTCCAAAGGTTGAAGTTTCTAGAATTATCCATTAAATTCTGACAATAAAATAAAAATCCAAATTCTTCCTAAAAAGCTAGTGATCTTTAGTTAAGAGTTCGATTTTTCACATTTTTCAAGGTAAATTAAAAAAATTGTTTAATAGAGGAGGTACAAAATAAATGTATACAAACCTTTTTTCAGACGACATGGGCGGACTTAGTATTTGCGGAGACCCTGGAAAATTTCGAGTATATGTTTGGGCCACCAGTTTTGGATAAATATCCAGCTCTTCAGGCACTGAAGAAAAGGATTCATACAATACCGGCCATTTCTGATTGGCTGGTTAGGCGCCCATTCACAATCAGCTAAAAAGCTAAAAACGCGTGGAAAAAAGATGACCAGTACACCAGTATATATATATGTACGCTGGCATCGCTATGTTGGTAAATGTTCGATGTTATACGTGTCGTAAAATGTAACAGTTCTATTTAAAAAAAAATTTCGTGTCTATGAGTACGTTAAAAGTTTAACTATAAAAAGTCTCATCTGAGCTGTGCTCCTTTATGTGAAGGTATTATTGTGTGTAATATTGTGAATGACGACTTTTCCTCTCCGATATTCGTGAATTGAATCACGGTCAACTCAGCTTGAACTAAAATCCTAACTAAAATCGTCACCAACAAATCCGATGGTCCCGTGCGCTAGACACACCCATCCTTAGCTTTCCTCCGAGACAGCATCGTCTCCCAAGACAGTTCTGATTTTACATCCTTCGAACGGTCAATATCCTTCCACCGGGTAGGGCACACCCACAGATCAGTCACTTATTCATCTCGTACATACGCACCAGCGTAACTGCCTTCGTTATAAGTTGTTGGAATAAACGGTGAAATATAACTTACTATACTGTGTCATATTCATTTAACCACCTCTTATCTTAACCGAAACAGGGGAACGACTACTTCGCGGCGCCGATTCACCGAATCGTAGCGAGAATTTACGCCTCTCGCTACTGCGACTGCGTCTCTCCGCGAACGGTCGTAACACATTGATCGACAGAAGTACTAAACTCTAATAACATAAATTTATATATTTTCTATTTCCCAGCCACCAGTTTTATAGATTTTTCTATCTTCTGTACTACTTTTATCCCTTTTATTTTTTCTTACATGAGATTATTGTAAATTTAATATCATTTGTTCGCAATATTTGTTATTTATCTTTCCTTGAATTTGAAATTTCGCGCTTCAATGTTGTGTGTTGTTCGACGTTTTATCGAACGATGTTTATCGAACTAGTTTATGAATACATACATAATCATTAAAGAATCTATAAACCTTACTAGTTTGTTTTTACTAAGTTTTGTTACAGAAAACATGTTCTCATAAGTTTTCAACTTTAATTTATGGAAATTTATTAACCTTAAACTATAAAATTTTAAACTATAAAATCATTCAATGAGTCTTTCCGGATGTTTTTATGTAGTCATAATTTCACATATCAGCACAGCTCCACCAATACGATAAGAGTTACGTGGAAGCAACAGGGGGGAAGAAGAACATATAGATATCTAAAGGTTATTTTTGTCTCATTCAAGTTTCTGTTAACCGGCTTGGAAATTTCCTGTGCTTGTTTCGACTTTGAAGTCTTAAAAAAAAAATTGTAAGTAAATAGTATATATATAGTATATATATCCCGAGTCAAAGTTTCTCTTTATAAATAATAAACCGTTTAAAAACTATATTTTGTATGTTTTTTCCTTATTCATAATTAAATAATAAATATGAAATACTTCTACAGAAAGCCGACATCCTTCAATTAACCGAACAGCAGATGATTTAAAAATTAGTAGTTGAAAGAAATAAATGTTATTACATGTTCATAATTGATCGATAAATTTAAGTATGCAATTAGAAAATGTTTCTTATGTTTGGAAGAATATATAATCACTGCTGAATGTTTTGTAGTTACGAAAGTTGTATACAAACATACATTGTACATACGACTAGTAATGGTACTAAATTACTGTTAGAGGGTCTTGGGTGTATAGAACCATATGGTTAAATTAATACTAGAGATAACGAATCGCGCGAATGTAATTAATATTTTGAAATGCGTTGTTTGCATTAATTGATAGTTTTCTTATAAACTTTTTTATAAACAATTTCATTGCTATAGAAAAAAGATAAATGCCGGTAATATGTCTATCCTACTTAAATAGAAAGTGCAATATTTTGTTATAATATTTGGCGCAAGTTTATACATTATTACATCCAAAAATAATATTCTTTTTATATCTAAGCTATATTAAAATATAAAGATACAAATAGCTATGCGAGTAGTTAGTAGTTGATGCTTTTTACTTAAATTGTCTTATACTTCATAATTTGTAATAATATAATTCTTGTCATCAATGATTCTTTGTTTTTACTTTGTATATATTATACTTCCAGGAAGATGCCGCTCTATAAATTGACTTACTTCCCAGTTACGGCATTGGCAGAACCAATCCGTTCTTCTTCAGCTATGCTAGTATTCCATTTGAAGATGAACGTATCAAAAAGGACGTCTGGCCAGAAATAAAGCCCTGTAAGCTTAAAATTTAAAGAAGTTCTGTTTCTTAAATCTCATCTTTCCTAATTTAACTAAAGTAGCTAAATAAAGTAGAACACAATTATGCAGAGTATAACAGAGATTATTGTTTACTCTCCATTGCTCTATAAGATATGTGGGAGAACAATAGGTATTGTTAAGGAGACAATGCCCTTTGTTTGCTGATAAATTATCAATAAATTAAATTATATCTTTCCGAAACAGATAACAGGAAGCTAGATATTTAAGAAGCATCATAATCTGTTTGTTCGATAGAATCTTTGATTCTATTAGTTGTATGTTTTTAGTGACTCCTTATGGCCTGCTTCCTATGCTCGTAGCCGATAGAAGGAAGGTTGCTCAGTCTACAGCTATTTGCCGTTACTTAGCCAAACAATATGACTTAGCTGGAAAGACTGACTGGGCAAATCTTCATATTGATGCCACTGTTGATACTATTCATGATATTCGTCATAGTGAGTATCCAGTGCTGTTTTGCATAAATCTTATGAGAATCTTGATAACAGATAGTACATATCTGTTCAGGTATTTATTAGTTGAAATCCGATTTAATATTTGATTTAATCGAACGATACACGTATGTCAACAATACAAGACAAAGGATTAAAAAGGATTGTAATTCTATCTTCAGTATCATTTAAATTTCGCACAACACTGTATTCAAGTTAGTATAACATTAGCGAATAGTATTTAACTGAAAACAAATTTTCAGAAATTGCCGCCTTCCACTATGAGGAGGACGAGAAGGTCAAAGCTGCAAAACGCAAGGCTGCTGAAGAGACGCTGCCGATCATTTTAGAACGTTTGGACCAGCAAGTGAAGGAAAATGACGGCTACTTCTACGATGGTACTCTCTCTTGGGCTGATTTAACATTCGTTGCTCTGCTCGATTATTTGAACTTTATGTACAAGTCTGATCTGATCGAGAATTACGACAATCTGAAGCTGCTGGAGAAAAAGGTCCTCCTTCTGCCCAAGATCAAAAACTGGATTGAGAGACGCCCAGTTAGCGAATTCTAAACTTCACGATTGCTTATGGTTTTATAAGCGTTTAAAGATTGCGGTCTTAGTGTGTTGAGAGAATGAAGAACGAATCGTGTTGATGGAAGTTTGTATGGAATATACTGATTGCTTTTAACATTCATTAGTTCCAGTTATTACCGATATTTTTGTCATTTAGTTAGGGTTTTCCCTTTAGATTACGTTGTGATAGAGAACTATTATTTGTGTATTCCTACAGAAACATACGAACTATATAAACTGTTGACACGATGTTGTGCTTTTGTATTATAGAGATAATAATAAAACCATCAAACAATCATTAATTATGTTTTTTATTATATTCATTAAGAATTGAAGATTACCTCCTTGGTGATCTTGATAATATCGTATTTTACAAATGTTGAACAAAAAAAAATGTATGATTATTTTATTCAATACGTTATGAGGGTTGCTTTAAAAAAAAATACGAGTTACATATTTCTTTGAAAAAAGCATGATTTTTATCCATACAATAATGTTCTTCTCTTATCGCTTTAAAGTTGAGTACTTCGTTGATTACATGAGAGAACTCGCCTACAGCAAACAAGATACGACCGTGTGTAAAGTAATTAATCTGTTTGCTCGTTGCTAGCTACACATAAGGCTTGTGTAAAAAAAATATGCATTTCAGTTCAGGCGGAGAATTATGTAGGAAGTCATTTTGTCGATCAATAACTTAGTTAATAAAAGATCAAATTTTCATGTACATAAATGTAAGTAACGTTCAAGTATTAATCATTACATACAATTTTTGTATAATTCGATATCTTGGTCACTTACATCTTACAAATGATATATAGATAATATTTATGAGATACATTGGAGCTATCTTTTAGTTAACGCCATTTTTTCTTATTTCTCTGTACTTTTACTATTCTTCCAAAAATATCAAAGGATCGATGACTTCAAATTAAACTAGAATTGCTTCGGTATATTGTCAATCAATGGCTATTTGTATTCACATCTATATCAAAGGAAAACCGATTGCAAAATTAATTACCCTTGCAACTCCGCAATCTGAAACTATGTGTGATCGACCTTGAAGATGACAAATCTCAATGTTTGAAGTAGTACAAAAAGATGATAATTTAATTTCGCTTTATCAAACTGTACAAAATTTGTATACACATACAGAAAAAAAACGGAGTTCAAACATTAATCAACATGAATTATCGGTTATTATTGCTGAGTAATTATTAGGATTAGAGTTTTGGAGTATCGATCGTATCGAGTTTTAACTATCGGTTTCCGCAATTTATTGTTTTTCTAAATTATGTCTAAATGGTACCAGTTTTTTAATATTTTATAGTTTACACTCCAACATACTGACGTAAGCTATCGAAAATAATTGTAAATTATGCAATATCATTTTTTTTATATGTCATAATCTAAATTTCAATCTATTTTTTGTATTTAACATCCCTTTTTTATTGTTCGTGTTCCGTCTTGTACGTTCTTCAAAAAATCTTAATTTTTTTTTGGATAAAATCTTGTGTGAATTTACAAAAAATACGATTCTTCGTTTAATTTTTTTCCCTTATTGTCTTTGCATATTTGGAGTTTAAACGCGTTATAAGTACGTTTTTTTTTTTAACATGATTACGTAGAATTCTTATTCTGAATAAATTATTTGTTTCCGCTTCATAACTGTTTCTAAATTACAGTGCATTTAATCTTGAAATGCACAGTAACATTTTATACTTTTTACGTTCTAAGGAATTTTCAGGATCGGTTAAAAATTAAATTACAGTAATGGTAATACTCAATATTAATGTCAGACGTGGATACTTCACTGTTTTGTATAATAATTTGTTATCTTGGCATCGATCAAGGTATATAATATACAAAGCGTACAGATTAATAAGAATTTTAATTAATCCTTCTTCTATAGTATTCACCGTTCTTTTCGAGCTCGTACCATTTCAAATAGACTTTCGAATAGATTTCAAAGATTTGTCTGTTCAAATAAAACGCGATCTTTCTTATTTCCCTATCAGTCGTCTCGTTACTGTTCCGTTGTTTCCAACAGATTGCAGATTCGTTTAAAAAACATTTGTAACGAAAAACAAACCCACTCGCAGAAATGTTATTCAATATCGCATTTATAACTTTCATAGACATCCTCCTCTCATTGCTATCATTGTAAACAGATTGAAACTTCGTTTGCAAACACTCGCGATTAAAAAAAAAAAAAAAAGAAGAATTAATCTTAAACAATTTTATCTTGTGTTCCATTTATAATTTTCATAATTGTCTTCCCGACGTTGTATCATTTTAAATGGCTTTTTTCTATCCATCTATGTTGCAGCGAGATCAACGGTCCTAATTACTAAATTGCACGATGTGTTCATACAAATTCACTTTTTATGAACGCGATGAAACGAAATGAAACCTAAGTAGAGATTTGTTTTCTCATGAAGTATAACGAGTTTTATACTTTGGATAGATTGCCTCGTTGTGAGAAGGTCTTAATCGTTTATAATTGCGATTAAGTAATTGCAATAAGTCATATTTTTAAGAAACGTTCTCACATGCTGTCACACACTCTAATTAGAAAAGGATCATGAAACATTCGGTTTATGATATTATTTGTTTGTAAATCTTCCTGCTTCCGGAAACTTTTTTAAATATGAAAATATTTATATACAAAATTAAATATTTTTTTCAATATCAACACTTCTTGCGTTTATGTTGTCCTAGTCAGAATTATATTATTTCGTGTATCCTGTTGCTTTTTATATGATAGTCCTCCCATTGGCCGCGGATTCGTTATCAAGCCTGAGGCTCTCGTCACTAGTGTCACTATCGACAATAAAGGTACCCCACCCGCGACCGGACGATGGAGAACTCCAACACGGAATCGCAATCTCCCGCGAGCCCTGCCCGGGAGGGCGCCTCGAGCTCGGACTCGGAATGTGACTCGAGCTCGGATTCGGATTCAGACTCGACATCAGAAGTGGCATCCGAACACACGTTGTCGGCACGGGATCGTAAGAGTATCGTGCGCGCACTAAAGCAGTCGCTAGTGAAGAAGAAGAGGAAGAAGAAGAAGAAGAAGAAGAAAGGACACCGGGCAACCTGGGTATCGCTACCGCGCTTCAACCCCGAAGCCGCGGACGCAGATCCAGCCGCCTGTGCACAGCCGTCGGCCTGCTCATGAGGGACCACCGCCTGAAAAACAGCGCACTGTATTCTGCCCTAAACCGTGCCCTAGAGGGTCCGGCAGCGTATTGGCTTACGCAGGTAATGAACGGCGACGAGCTCACCTGGCCAGATTTTAAGGAACAATTCGCCGCGCACTTCGGTGGCCAAGAAGTAGCAGCCGCGTCGCTAATCAAGGTAGCCGAGGAACTACCGCGGGACGGCGAAACACCAGGAGCGTACGGAAATCGTATCATCACCCTCCTCGGGTCGAAGTGGCGAAATTCAACCAGGGAAGAGGTATTCGCCGCCACCGCCCTCCATCTGCTGGGCTGGCGCGATGAACGTTTTAAACGACTAGCGCTCACGAGTGACATCACGTCGGTGAAACAATTCCAAAGAGAAATGAAGCCCTTCCTATACACGGAGTGGCCAACGCCCCCGCCGTGGAGGTCATTAGCGAGCTCCGGAAACAAACGAGACAGGTCACCCGCCCCCTGGACCAGGTGTGGCCACTGCAGTATTTACGGACATCCGACATTCGAATACCGCAAGAGGGCGAAGTGGGAACCGAAGAAGGACCCCCGACGCCCGGAGGAAAGCCGACCGGCTGCACCACCAAAAGCGTTGTGCTTTCACTGCCACATGCCGGGACACATCGCGTCTCGCTGTCCCTCGCGGCGAGAAGAAAAACTTTGCCCCGAGGACGAGCGCCGGGTCGATGCCTGTGTCGTGTAAAATTAAGGTAAAAATAAGGAACGTTAATTTCCGAAAAGCAGATTAAGTTCTTTTTATTTTTTTACTCAATTTATACAATTTTTTCGGTTCGCGATGATACACTTTCGATACTTGGATTAGTTAAGAATTTTTTTATTAGACTGACTGGATGATTTTGAAGGGAGCATTTATATTCTTCCATTCGTTGGAGTGGGAGAAGGTTTTGTTTATACTTAGTGTAAAATTCGGAGAACGGCTGGAGTGATCGAATGCCACTCAGGCGGCTGAGAACGGGTGCTGACCGGACGGTCACACGCGATAAGGCGTTCGGAATTTCGGTTTGTTATATACAGTTGCTCGAATTTCGTCTGTGACACCTGCGTGGTGGAAGCCCCGACGGGTAGACTAAGCCAGCAGGCCACACACGAGGACGTGTGAGTGTCAGGATGGCCGAGTCGGAGACGAAAGGACGCCGGGGCCCCTCTGGAACTTCAGGACAACACCCTAACCTTGCAACCTAGAGCCTAATATAGCCATAACGAAACAATCGCAAGTATCCAAACCGATAGCAATCGTACGTCGATCGGAGGATCGTGTGTACTGAGACACTCGACCGGAGTCTTGTTTCGGTGGCGTCGTTGGGATGACGAGCAGTCTTGTTAGAGAGCTGATCGGTGAAGGAAGTCGAGTGCATTACGAGCACGGAGTGGTGCACGTGTGAGTTAGAGCAAGGGAACCTGTCCTCCCGTTGGTCACGGATTCGTTATCAAGCCTGAGGCCCTCGTCACTAGTGTAACTATCGACAATAAAGGTACCCCACGCGCGACCGGACGATGGAGAACTTCAACGCAGAACCGCTACCTCCCGCGAGCCCTCCCCGGGAGGGCGCCTCGAGCTCGGACTCGGAGATTCAGACTCGACATATATATTATTATATATATTATATATACTATTGTATCTATATAATATATGTATTTATATCTATAAATATGTCGGAGATGAAAGGAAAGCCGAAGCCCTTCCTTGGAAATTTTGGGAACATCCTCTAGTACCTTAGCCTAGATTTTATTATAGTTGTAATTGTTTAAGATTTGTAATAAGCGAGATTGGGTTCGAGGTGACAATCGGTCGCTGAACGTAGCCACGGTCACGGGATGGATGTTTTATCTAACGGAGGTCTGGAGTGGTTGTATGTGTTTTCCGAGAAGTGTGGTTGTGGCGGCATGCGGCCTCGAGAGCGGGCCGAGCCACGTGTGATGTTGCCTCGGAGGTGCCGATGCAATGGGACATACATTGTATTTAGTAATCAAAACTCCAGGCGGAAACTGCCTAGCAACGGCGTTTGGAACTTTCTCGATGCTTCCAACGAGTGTGCCTAGCAACGGCGTTTGGAACCTTCTCGATGCTTCCAAACGGGGATAGAAAACAAAATGCAATCGTACAGGGAGAAAAATCTCCACGAGGCTGGCATTCTTGCGATTGCCTTGGAGAGTGATACATCGAGCATTTTCGACGATCGCATTTGCGTCTAAGTTAGTTTCGCTTAGTAAGGAGTTATCCCGGTGACCGTGGATTCGTTTGAACTCAAACATTGCTAATAGTATTATTTAATTTAATTATTCGTAGATCGTGTTATTCATTAGGCTTAGTGTTTGTTAGACTTATTATTAGTTGTACTTATTATTTGTTAAGCTTAGTGATAGACCTGTATATACGTGTAAATAAAATCTCGGCTTTGTGAGACGATGGCTAGTCCACATGAAGAGTCGTCGCGCGCCCAAAATTCGAATCCTGATCCGACAAATATATATATAAATATGTCTATTTAAAAAAATAAAGTTGACCTTCATATATCGCCAATAATATCGCGTGCGTAAAAAGAAACTAATTACATTTAATTCTTTTTTTACATTTATTTATTTTTTATTATTATTTTTATCACAACTAATTACATTTAATTATTACATTTACATACATTTAACTATTATTACATACACTCAACCCACTCAACGGTTTACAACAAAAAGCACGTAAACCCACTCAACGGTTTACAACAAAAAGCATATAAAACCACTCGGTGTATTACTATGATCACAACGCAGTGTTAATGATCCTCTGAGGTCAGTGTACTTGCATCGTTATTATCACCGCCGTTGTCATCACCGCAGAGGTCTAACTCAGCAGGGACGCAACCTTCTGGTATTTTTCTCAGTCTGTCGTGTCTGTCCTTATATGATCGTTTGCCGTCTAAGGTTTTTAGGGTATATCTATCTCCTTCCAAAATCTCTGCTATCTCGAATGGACCCCTGAATTTCGGATCTAACTTCGTCTGGTTTCTTTCCTCGTTTTTGCATAATACAAAATCACCAAGGTTAAACCTAACTACCTTAGCTTTAGTTTTGTCAACTCCACCTTTATCGTATCTAGCACTAATTTCTATATCCTCTATTGCCCGCTGTCTTACATCAGGGATACCTACTTCTCTTTCTTCGATATTATCGGGTATCAACGAGTCGTAAGGTCTTTGCTGTTCCAACAATTAATAGTTCCAATGGGCTCGATTTAGTCACGCGGTGCAATTCGAAGCCGGCTATATTTTGCCAACCGCGTCTAGCCACGATCGCCCGGTCGTTTCTATGATCGTGAACATAATTTTCAACGTACCGTAATACGCTCTACCTGACCGTTGGCCCTACTCGCACCGGTTGAGATTAAGTGGAGTTTTAGTGTTCACCTTGCCAGAAATCTTGGAATTTTTCACCCGTTAGGACACCTCTCTTGGTCCGCTATTATCCGGCAAGGACTGCCGAATAAAAATATAGTACTTAAGTGCTTTACCGGTACTAAGGAAATCTACTTTGCGAGTATGATGCAGATATGCGAATTTAGTGAAGACGTCGACCAAAACAATGACATACTCTCTCGAACCACTTTTACCGCTTAGTTTGCCCGTTATATCCACGTGAACTGTATGCCAAGGTATGCTGGTCTTAGGTATAGGATGTAATTCAGCTCGTATTTTACCTGAACTGGCCTTCGAAACTTGACAAGCGTGACAGTTCTCTACGAATTGGCGAACATACTCCGCCATTCCTTCGAACCAGTAACACTCGCACAGTTTCTCAAGCGTTTTATCCCAACCTAAGTGCATAATTGACTGTTGCACATGGTTAATAACAGATCATCTAAAACCTCTGGGGACGATGGACAAGCAGAGACATCTGCCTTTTCTCTGTATTTTACGATGAAGGGTACCGGACCGTAACTCATACGTATTCGCGACGTCTTCCGCGAGCTCTTCGTTCTGTAATTTATTGACGATCCCAGAAATTTGGGAGTCGCGACGTTATTCCACTAATAGCTAGTCTTCGGAGATTTCGGTCAGATTGATTTCCTTCTCTATGACTTCGTTGATCGTAAGGTGATCCAAGTCTACGGGATTTCGCGAGACAAAATTTACGTGGGCCATTCGTTTACCTTCCCGGTACAGAATGTCAAAAGTAAAAGCTTGTAAGTAAGCCCACCACCTGTAAACCCTGTCATTTAAATTTACCTTACTACTGGATGCCTTCAAAGGATTACAATCGGAGACGACAAGAAATTCTCGTCCGTGGAGATAATGACGGAAATGCTTGACGGCGTTCACAACTGCTAACGTTTCTAATTCGTAAGAATGATACCTAGATTCCGCAGGGCTACTTCTTATACTGTAATATTCTATTACTCTATTTTTACCTTCAATCTTGTGCATTAAAATAACCTCATATTCACCCGAACTAGCGTCGATACGAAGTTCTATCGGGTAGTTCGGGTCAAATA